>NW_022474206.1:656882-778223 GCF_003357145.1 Venustampulla echinocandica | reverse complement strand
CCTTGCCGACCTTGGCCACCGCTGGTTTCTCCTCCGGGTCGGTAACTTCAGATAGCTCTTCAGCTGCAGTTGGCTTCTCCTTGGGAACTTTAGACCACACCGCCTTGTTGTCTTTGATTTGCGCTGGCTTCTCCTTGAGAACTTCAGAAAGCACATCTTCCACAGTCGTCGCCATATTGAGTGTTGGCGTCTTCGGTTTCATGCGAGCTTTCCGCTGTGGTGCACTTGTCGAAGTTTCGCACTCTTCCGCTTTAGTAGATTCGACTATAGCGACCATGTTGAGATCACTGAAGAATCAAAAGTCCTGTATAAAATCAATTCTAAGAAACTTTTTCTTGGAACACTGAGAGAAATGAGGGTTTAAAAATAGGGAATGGGTTATTGGAATGGCGAAAGGTATACATATTACAACATTTGTATAGTACAAAGGAGGCGTGTATTTACAGCGTTGCGATTCGTTCGCCTTTCTCCGAGACAATGCAGTATCCCTTAGACCACGGCTGCTTGCCTTAGAGCGAACTTGAATTAAGCCACAGGAGTCGCTGCGCGGTCTTATTGACTGATAGCTGCGGAATCTTGCAGTCATGGACACGTCTCTCAATCCTCTCAAATTCGATGTGATAGATCCCTCGTGTCTTGTAGAGGAAAAACAAACGTTTGATATATGACAGACATTTACTCAAGTAATATATGGGGTGATGTTTGACATGCAGCAAAACCTTATCCCATTGCCGTATTAGGACCAGGAAGGAGTGTCGTTGCATGTCGAATACTCGTTGGTAGCTGTAGAACATTTGACAGATGTTAGATACATGACAGACTTTTGACACACGGGATATGGTTTAACACATGATAGCGCGTTCGACATGCAACAAAACCAGTGTTATGTAGAGAGTAGGGGGGAGTTTAGCTGCATGTGGAGCATTTTATCTAACGTCTGGTGTCGACAGGCTTTGAATAGCGCGGTATGTTCAACATGTGATGCTCGGCACAACAAAGCACTTCACACAAGAAGTTTAATATGTGATAGATAGGCATTTAGTATGCTGGTTATCTACCTACCTGTATATTTAACATATAGTAGAACCCTCAACATGCAACAAAACTGTTCCCTATTCCTTACACAAGATGGAATAGTCAAATATCCTCATCCGGGTCCGCCAGGCCAGGCCAGTTAAAAGAAGACAGTCTCTAGCCATATTTCTTGATCAAGCTCTTCATGATCTGTACAGCGCCACTTCTATACGAACCGCCAAAAATGGCATAGTGGTTTAGATGGTGGTATCTAAGTATATTTATTAGCCCTCAGTGCTTCGGTTACCAAAGTGATAGTGCAAGTATTGGCCAAATCTTAGCCAGCGAAAGAGTACTACTATTCAAAACCGATTCAGGAGAAACTGAAACGTCCAACTTACAACTCATACAGCTTCACCCTATCCTCCCACTCCTCCTTCGGCTCATCCTTGTTCTTATAGCTCTCATACTCGCGCTCAAAAGCGCCTCCAAACCCACCAAACATCCTCATAATCCCAAATTCAAACTCGGAATGTGCCCAGCAGGAGCTGGGGTCATACACTACCTCTTCGACCGACCCACCGCCAATGGATCCCCTACCATGGTTTCCGCTCCAGAGGTCCCCGTGCACTACGACGGGGATGATGGGGCCACCGGTTTGGCCGGATTTTAGGTGGGTGGATGAGAGGAGACGGGGGGCGATACGAGTGGATGTTTTGGAGATCAGCTGGGCGACGTTAGTGTGCGTTGGAGGAAAGTGTTGGCTGGGTTGTGGGAAATAATGTGTAGTAGATAGGGGTAATTGAGAAAGGGGCTGATGAGGCTGGATAACGGTTTCGTAGACTTGCTCCCCCAAGCAAGGCTTTCCCCCTTAACTGCACCCATTTTAATCAAGATAACAAACGAAACCCCATCTCACTCACCTCTGCTAACTCCCCATCCGCACCATACTTCCTCTCAATCTCCCTCCCAATGCCACCCAAGCGCCTCGCGGCATAAAACCTCGACCAATCCTCCTCAAACCCGTTATCCTGCTCCGTATCACCACAGCACGTGGCAACCGGGAACCCAAACACGGGCTTCCCATAGCCGTCCGGGATAGGCGCCGGTGTACTGTGCAACTTTGCGAGTTTTTGGGCGAGGCTTTGCCCCGAAGATGGGGCGGATGTGAGGGATAGGAAATCAGTTGCCAGGAAGGAGCCGTTGGTGTTGGAGAGGGGGCCGTGGGCGTGGGATTTGGGACATAGGGATGGGACGGCGGTATGGATCCCATTGAGGGATGCGTGTTCGCCTTTTTGAAAGGTTGGTTTTATGTTTTATGATTTGATTTTGGGTTTTTGTTTTTCTCTTCGCAGGCAGCGAAAACAAGACAGCGGGGAAAGAGATTGAGGACCATCTATCTTCTGATATATGACCACCCGTGAGCTTCCTTTCTCACTTGAGACGATGATAAAATCAAACAAGCCAAAAGCAAATGAACCAAGCCATCTCATCCTATTTATAGACATTTCCCCCAAAAACTTAAGAAATAGACAACCATCAATAACACAAACCCAACCAACACAAAATTAAACTTAAAAAAAAACACCCTCTCACTCACCAGCAAACATAACCTCACTCCCCCTCCCCTTCCCGATCTTTACAAAGTAAATCTTCTCCTCTCCATGCCCTTCGTTACTCGAGAGCTTGAATGTCGACGAGAAACCGGAGCCCCCATGTGAGGATATCTTCGTTGTTGCAGCATGGAGAGAGAGCGCTGAAAGGATTGCTGGGTCGATTGGTGGTGTCATGGGGGATTTCCTGTTCTTAATTTGGTTTTAAGTTTTAAGAGAAGGTGGGAAAAGGGATGGCGAGGGACCTAGGTATGGTTTGGTTTGGGTTTAGTAGAGGAGAGGTAGGGAAGGGAGTTGGGTGTGGCATGACGTAAGGTCATGTGGGGGCGGTAGTATATAGGGGGTTTAATTTATTTTGGAAGGTTTAGACAAGAAAGATAGAGTAACTTCCTTTTAATAGGTCTTCGCAATAAATCAGCTACGGATCTCCATGTAGCTGTAGCTGTGTTGAAAAGTAACTGCCTGGAAAGTAACTATGTAAAACAGCAAAAAGTCTAATATAACCCCACCCCTCGCCCTTGACGAACATATACAAGTAGTCTAAAATCTGCAATATAAACAACGAAAACACATAAAGTGTAAAACACATCATCATATTCACATAAAACCATCACCATAATACACCTCTCTCCCATCCCATCCCATTACATCAACGTCCGACTCCTCCTCGGATCCGCCGCCTCGCCCCTTCTATAATCCCTTACTTCTTTAGTCCCCAGACTGCCCAAGCCCCCTTCTCCCCTCCTTTCCCATCCACCTAGTCTAACAACTAGGCACGTCGCATTATCCCCCTCGCGGGTAACTTCTGTTGCGAAAGAAACCACATCCCCAGCGCCCTGCTCAGGGGTTTTCGCTTCTTTAACAACATCCACGATTTCTTGGTCGCTAAGCGTTCCGCTCACTCCATCACTAACCAGGACAAGGAAACTATATTCTGCAGGCGCGAGCTCGACGCGTCGGATTTCCGGCTCGGCCGAGACGCCGATTCGTTTAGAACGCATGTCGCCGAAGGAGCGCGTGTTAGCTAGGCCGGACATTCGCTCTTCGCCGAAGGAGTCCGTTACGAATGTAGCGGCGTACCGACGGAGACGTGTACTTTCGACCGGGGCGGATGGGTGGTGGTTGGTTGTTAATGGTTTGGCGAGACCGGTTGCTGTGTCGCAGAGGATGACGCGGGTATCGCCTACGTGGGCGGTGATGAGGGAAGAGGGGGACGCGGGGTGCCAGAAGGGTGTTGGAGTTGGGGTAGAGATTAGAGCAATAGAAGCGGTTGAGCCGCCTATGAAACGGGTTGGGCCCCCGATACGGGTTTTCGTTGAGGCGCGGTAGGCGGGTTCGCCGAGGATGTCTTCTGCGTTTAAGGGCTCGTCGCTGTGGGCGTCGGGGTCTGGTTTTCGGGCTTGGGCGGTGACGAAGTCGAGGTCGGCTTTGAGGAACGAGTACATCAGGACCGACTCGATGGATAAGGGAGCATCCACTGGGGGTGAACCATCTCTGGGTAGCGGTAGGGAGAAAAAGTCGGGTCTGAAGCGCTTAAAGTATCCCCCGACTGTGTCCTTCCACTGATCAAGCAGTGACCTTTCCAGCTCAACCGCTTTCGGCTCATTAGCCTCGATAGCCTCTGGGTCCCCGCCCTCTAGAGCAGTATTCGCAGGTGATTCCCCAACATCTCCCTCTTGACTCAGGGGCGTAACAGACGTCGAGTCCTGCACCTCCTCCTTCCCTTTCATTTCCACTTTCTGAAGACTCTCCTTCCCATCCGTAGGTAGATCCCTAGCACTATTGCCCCCGCTCCCCGCAGCATCAATCTCCGTGCCCCTCCCTTTCTTCAAACTCGAGCCCAATTCAAATGTCTTCGCAGTGCTCTCAATATAATTATGCAATTCCTCCCTCAGGAAATCACTACATTCATTTCCACCATGTCCATCAAACACCCCAAAATAGAAGACCTGTGGATCTCCACTCGCGCTATCCGCCCCCGTCGCTGCCTCCTTCTGCCCCGAACGACTCAGGCTTATAGGTGCCCGTTTTGCAAATGCGGGAATCTCTAGCGTGCCTGCTTGGTATGTATCTTCATTATAAGGCCGTGTCCCACGTGAGAGGAAGACACCGAAGTGGTGTTTTGCGCTTCGGAGGGGGATGCGTACTACTGTAAGTTCGCGGGAGGTGCCAATCATGGGCGGGGCCGCGGCTGGTGAGGGTCCGCTTCCTGGAGTGTGAGGTGTCGAGGCTGAGCGCGGGAGTTTGTGGTGGGGACCGGTTGGAGGTCGGGAGTCGGGATGGAGGGAGGAGGAGGGGAGGTTAGTGACGAAGTAGCTGTGGAAATGTCGGCGTTGTTGGGTTTGACGACGTGACGAATGTGATGTTGCTGTTTCTCTATGTAACCCATTGATATCTACCCTTGCTATGCGTCTACTCGATGGCCAAGAAAAACATCGCTGGCCCGAAAAACCCGGGTCTTGAGCGAAGTGTCGTGGCCCGCGGTGTCCAGATTTCGTAACGAATGAAGCAATGAACCCTAAATGAACGCCCATCATCAGCCCAAATACTTGCATTCCTTCACGCCCTCATTCATAACCACATACCATAACTATCCGCCAGCGACCACGGCCCGCGACGGGCCGAGGACTTGACATTCATGCCAGGCATGTTGAAGATATGCGCTGCGGGCAGCTGGAGCGTTTACCACCCGAGAAACAGACGGCACAGAGCCAATCGACAGCAAGAGCAGAGGATTTAGTCTGGCCATCGGAGGAATATTGAACACGAAGGATGTTTCTTCTGCGGATGTTGTTGGGGGAAATCTGCCGCGGGGTTTGGTGTTGCGCTGCCAGGACCACGTACTGTACGTCGACGGCGGGAGGGCAAAGGCGGTAGGTAACTAGGGATTTAAAATATAATCACCTAGTTAGATAGATAGATAGATAGATAGATAGAGCATGTCGCCCCCCGCGCGCGAAGTGGCGATGGGTGAGTGTTGAGGTGCGCGAGGAAAACGAAGCTGTTGAAACTTGAAAGAGTGGAATTCCGGGTGGAAATACGTAATAGTGAGAAGGGGGCTTCGTCGTCGGTTCTCGGCGTTGGCGTTGGCGTTGGCAGTTGGCAGTTGGGGCTGGCAGTCAATAATAAAATACGATAACGGTTGGGAACTGGGAACTGGTTTTTGGTCGGCAGCCGGCCCGATCCTCGCTCACTGCAGTGCGATGGTGGGCTCGGCTGAGTAATGCGGTAACTGAGTTGCGTTTGCCCCTTTTTTTGGGTTGTACTGTATCACTTAGTGGTAGATGGTAACATAGAGTAATGGTTTTGTAGCGTATTTTTATATCTTTATATGTCTTATTCCAGCCCATTATAGCAAAATATCAATAAGCAAAGCAACAATTAATTCAAACCTGGGTATCCTAAGCCATACGGGCTCGCGATATGCGAAGTAGTGCTTCATACGTCCTTACACATCTCCGCCTCCTGTAGATCCTCATAACACTGTACGACCTCCCTTATCCAGCCTTACTCTGTTCCACAGACTGTCTACTACTACTCGCAGCGGCCCCTTGGCTCATTCCCGTAATACGTCGCTCTTCAGCGGCTCTGCTTGCAGCGCCCATATCCGCCATGCCGTACCTGACACCCAGTTAGTCAGTCTCGGACTTTTAGATAGTGAAGGTAGGAGGAAAACATACCAGGAGATGACAGCAAGACCGAGAAGTGCGGCAACAATGCTGAATGTAAGTGCGACAATGCCGCGAGGTGTAAATCCGTCTGGTAGAGGTGCGTGTGCCTCATTGGCACCAGATAAGTCAAGCAAATCATCAGTGTTCCCGGCAGCATTACCGGCAAATGGGACCTTCTCAGCCTTACATGCGGCAATGTGATCATCGGGAATTATGAGGGTCTTTTGGAGTTCCAAGGGCGCCTCGACCATTGTGGCGACTAGGCCTTGATCCATGTGCCATTCGATGCTAGAATATCGAGTCAGCTATCATTGCTTGGTTGAGGTAAGATGCTCGGTGATTAACATCCTGGAACAAGAAAGGAAAGTGAGTTTGCTGGGAATTGGGGGTACTTACTGGCAATGGAACAACCACACCCCGGGGTTATCTGCCTTGAACCGCAAAACAGTATTGCCATTAGGATGGAGAACAATAGTATCTCTCCTCATAGGAATGGCCGGATACCCTGTCTGAGTAGCATTCGTTGCATCAAAATCCCCTGCTTCTTCATCTGAACGGACAATGGATTGGAAATGATGACCGTGAAGATGAAATGGATGTTTTCCAGAGTCTAGGATACTATTAGTAAGTTAACCGTCCAAGGAAATCATGAATGACGCAAGTACAAACCATGATTGTTTACTACGATTTCAACGATTTGATCTTTCTCAAGGACGAATGAGTGGGAATATTCGCCATAAACCAATGGGTTGACAGCATCTTTACCGGCAGTCATAGCGGTATATAACGTCGGTACTTTCTGAGCTGCATAGCTGATGTTGTTGAAGAAAGCGCTGGCAGCTGTTAGTATATCGGTGCCCACTGCGAAATCAGATACACATACTATGGCTTGCCATCCCCAAGCATATCCATGATGACATCAAAAGTAATAGTCTGATCTGGCTCCGGGAACAGGGGCTGCTTATCAAATGGAACCAGAGTGAAATCATCAAATTCGATAAGTTCGTCCACTTCTGCTGGATCAGGAAGTGGCTTCTCTTTGTCGTAAACGAGCCAGCCGGTTGAATTCCAATTCAAGTCATCTGGCATCACGTCGAAGAGAGACTATTTCTTCGTTAGTGATGTGTTATAGTGGTCATTCCCGTGGACTTACAGTGTCCATACTGGCAACAATGGCATAGTTCGCCGTCGTGTCGTTCTTGGTGGTGATTAGGAAACTACATCGCTGCGCAGCAGAGAGATATATCATTTCCGCCTCGGCCTTGTCAGTAAAAACCCCATCAACTTCAACTATAGTCATGTTATGGCCCTCAAACCAGACATACTGTCCAGCAAAGGCACCAATATTGACCATGTGGAATAGATATGTCTTCCCAGGTTGAACCGAAACAGTCAGATTTTGCGTATCGTTCATCAACGCAGATTGGGGAACAGGTTCCGCGCCCGTGGGGTTACCTTTGTACAGGAATTTAGGGATCAGGTCCTGCATCTCCTCATGATACCAGTCGGAAACCGATAAAATGAATTCCTCGTCGACTTCTTCTTGGTAGGGGAATTTTGGGTCGCTGATGAAAAAAGGCGCCCGGATTCCGTCGGGATATTGGCCCTGGCCATGAGAATGGTACCAGTACGTGCCTGATTGCTCGACCTGCGACTTATTAGTATTTGCCCTCATATTTCAATTGGTGTGACTTACTGTGAAGTTGTACTTTAATTGTGATCCTGGAGTAATGCTACACTGAGTAACCTGTCTCGCGCCATCCATGGTTACGCTTCCGTTTTGGAAGATGCCGTGGAAGTGTAGACTTGTGCTCTGGTTGCCGAGTTGGTTGTCCACATTCACAATAACTCGATCGCCAATAGTGGCCCTCATTATTGGAGGCGGCCATTGCCCATTGATGCCGATAACTGGTCTCTCGGAAAGCCCATCGGGATTAGCTCTCACCCAGGAGATCTTGAAGTCGTAGGTTACGGTAGCTGCTTCCGCGAGGAGGGCGAATGCGAGAAGCAGCCCCGATAAAATGGGGAAGTACGATAATGAGATGGCCATTTTCCAGTCGTAAGGTCAATGTCTAAGATTAAATGCAGTGGAGATGGGCGTCGACTTCAAAGTCTCATCGAGGGACTTTGAGGCGGGTTTGATTTGGAGAATGTAATCAGTGACACTTTGGGTGCACAGCTAGACAGCTCTACAGAGAAATTTGGAGTGATTTTCCACAATCAATATCATCAGCGCCTAAGAACGCAAAATACAGCGAGGGGTGCGTGAGAAAACAACACAGGTTCTCAGACGGGTGAAACTAGGACGGATTGAACGTGAAGGAAGAGCTTGTGGAGGGACGCGATCGGACAAGGTGATCTGATTACAATGTGGTGCTGGGTTCCCTCGCACGGCTCCTGGGCTGTTATCAGATTAAACCACTAGTACAGTACAAGCAGCCTCCTCCGGGTGGGACTTGCTAGAGAATTAACTGATTCGGCGGAGAAGTGTTGGGTGGGATGTGGCGCCCAGCAGGCCGGGATTCCCAGGAGGCCGTCGACCGTGTCGATCCAAGACTTGGTCCGGAGTAAACCGTGTGGGGACACAGCAGATGGAACAAGAGCGAGCAGCGCGGGGTGGAATTGAGAATCGGGGTCGTCTGACTGGTAAAGCCTCAAGAGATTATTACGTACGGGATGAGTGTTGTGGACTGGTTTGTATTGTATTGTCGAGGTGGCCGAGGTGGAGGTGACAGCTCTCAAAGTTTCAGTCAATATAATTGATAATGGATAAACGATGCCACCACGAACGGGCGGGATGAAATTGAGAATATCCAGCAGCTAGCTACAGACGGCAGAAAGAAGCGGACAAGGGAGGTAAGTAGAATAGCATGTCCAGGGTTGATGCTGGGAACAGCAGAACCAGAAACATGGCCATGTACAAAGTACATGTACATGTACCTGGTGCGGTTACTCTGTACTGCAGAGTCCAACTACCAGCAGCCTACTCTCCGCAAACAACAAGACGTATAGTGCCTTAATTAGCATATACCTAGAGATAGCTGCTAATTTCTCTAACTGATCTGGCTCGTACAAAGCATCAGAAAAGACAGTGCGAGCCCAATTCTGGCGCGGAGCGGAGACGCAGCAAGCAAACTAATTTCTGAGACCTGACAGCCGGCTATAAAGTAACTGTAAATACCTTGCAGTCTTGCAGTCTGCACTTGCAGGCATGGCGTAGCGTAGCGCAGTTATCTGATCCCGAGGTAGGCTCTGATTCGCCGGAAGGAGGAAAAAGCTTGGTGCAGGAATGACATCTTGATTCCCAATAAGTATTATCAGATCCGCACGGGAGCAGGGCGTTAACCCTGTTGGGGCAAGTCGGGCGTGGGGCGAGGTCAGTGATTCGTTAGTATTGGAGGTCGAGACACAGGCTCAAGCTTTTCCCCAGTGACGGCCAAGACCAATTTTTTTTCTTTTGCCGGAATCTCGAAACAAGTCTTGCACACGGCCTCGATGTAGAATGCTTGTTTGTGCTGGATGATACCCGTTCTGCCTCTGCCTCTGTCTCTGCCTCTGCTTCGTGTTGAGACGACTCCTCCGTATGTTTTGGGACAGGATCAATCACAGCTACTGTACGAAGTACTGCGTACTTACTTCTCACAGTAGCACCACTAGAGCTTCCGGTTATCGGCCCAGAACTGGAACATCAGTCTAGTTATTATTACTCCAGACCACAGTGGCCTGACAATGGCCGTTCTGGGCCAGGATAGTCCGTATGCACCCGGGACCTGTGGCCGCTGTCGGGCAATCCCAAGCGTTGGTGTCCAGGCCCTGGGGGGGCCTTGCCAGGCCTATCAATAATACTCCGTGTATCCCTAACCTTAAGGCTTGAGGCTTGCGGAGATGCACGAAGCTCATCACTACAGGAATAATGTGCCGTTGTAGTCTGTGCTATGCACGAAGTCCGGCGGATAGTACCGGGAGAACTGCCCCACGGCGCCCCAGCAGGAAGCACGCAGCCTAGAAACAGCTGCTATTGCCTGCTTGCCTGCTATAACAAAACTCCTGCCCCCGTCCCACTTCCTCTCTAATCAGATCCTGCTGCGTTATCAGATCCCCCCTCCTCTCCTCCAATCGTCCTGCTGGCGTACCAACCGGTATTAATAACGCCTCACGGGTACCAGTTCCTGTACCATCGACTCGATTTGAGCAGCCCCAATTCTCTCTTACTCGCTGGGTCTTCATCTCAGTATCAGTTGTCAACCCATCTTTCCCCCCAATTTACTTCGTATCCTCAGTGTCCAGCCTTGCTTGCACTCAGTCCATAACTTATATTCCCTCCCCCTTAGTCTGGCAAAAGATGACGGTCAATGTCTTCGCAGTCCCCGTGTTCTTCATCGTGTTCCGCGAGACCTTGGAGACTGCGGTGATTGTCTCCGTCCTGCTGGCCTTCCTGAAGCAAACCCTCGATGGTCCGCATCGCGATGTCGCCGTGTATAAAAAGCTTGTCAGGCAGGTAAGTGTCTCGTTCTGTGCTTCCCTACCCCTGAACCTCTTCTCACCATTTTATAGGTCTGGTATGGCACCGCCATAGGCGTTCTTATATGTATGATCATCGGCGCCGCCCTTATCGGCACATTCTACCGCTTTGGCAGGGACAGCTGGGCCTCTACCGAATATTATTGGGAAGGCTCGTTTGCTCTAGTGGCTGCTCTGGTGATCAGTGTTCTCGGTGCCGCTCTCCTTCGCGTCGCCAAAATGCAAGAGAAATGGCGGGTCAAGCTGGCCAAAGCGCTCGAGGAAAAGCCAGCAACGACCGATGGCAAGAAAGGTGCCTTTAAGCGGTGGTGCGAGAAGTACGCCATGTTCATGCTTCCCTTTATTACCGTTCTTCGGGAAGGTCTTGAGGCCATTGTATTCGTTGCTGGTGTCTCCTTCTCCTCGCCTGCAGCTTCTGTTCCACTTCCTGTTGTGATGGGTCTGCTCGCTGGATTTGCCGTTGGATATCTGCTCTACAAGTGAGTCTTCCGAAACCTATTGGACGAAATGCCTCTAACAAGTTTAGGGGTGGTTCCTCCACGAGCTTGCAAATATTCCTTGTCATTTCCACCTGTCTCCTTTATCTTGTCGCCGCCGGCCTCTTCTCCAGATCAATCTGGTACTTCCAAGCACAAGACTGGAACAATATCGTTGGTGGTGATGCTGCTGAAGTTGGAGCCGGTCCGGGGTCATATGATATCGACCGAAGTGTATGGCATATAAACCTTGGTAACCCAGGACTGAACGGCGGCAGCGGATGGGGTATCTTCAACGCCATTCTCGGCTGGACCAATTCCGCAACCTACGGTTCCGTCATCTCGTACAACGTGTACTGGATCGCAGTCATCATCGGCTTCCTCCTGATGCGATACAACGAGACGAAAGGCCACCTTCCATTTATGAAAGCCGAGAAGTCTGACGATCCCGAGGTCAGGAGCAATAGCTCTGACAGCAACGGAGTCTTCAGACAGGACAGCCAAAGCAAAGAAGGGACGGCTGAAACAACGGAGGTCCCATCAAGGACGATTTCCGAATAGATGCAGAAACAAGACGTGTAAGCGCGGAAAAGTGGGATAGCGGAAGCCAGTATGGCATATGAGATGGAGTTTTTGGAGTTAATGAGTGCCTGCATACCCAGTTGTGGCAGCATATCATATCCGTACTGGTTTTATCACTGTATGGGTATCCGATATCTCGAGTTGTCTTGTAAATATGCGCTTGGAGGTAGAGCTAGCCACTCGGCGGGCATCTGAAGAGGAGGACTAATAAGGAAGAAAATATGATTGCGAATATCCCATCCCAAATTAAGCCGTCTTAGTTCACTACTTGAATCTCAACAGTCTAGCACCCAATAAACCTCCTCTGACTCTGCTTTTCTACCATATTACTGCCGTATAAAATTCCACACCGCACCCAAGAAAGTAAGAAAGCTGTATGCGTGAAAAATGCAGGTGAGAGTGTGAAAGAAAGGACGCGGTCGGCAGATGGATGGTGTTTTGTAGTAAGGAGGCTTGCTTAGAATCACGTCGTTGCTGATTGGTCCGGGTGCCGTTGGGGGAATGGATGGGAAGGATGTATGGGAAAGGGCCGTTGGCGACGTTAGATTAAGGATTGGGAGTATGATTAGAGGGGTTTCTCGGATTAATTGACCTATAAAGAAAAAGGTTAATCATGGTTGGTTGGTATTCCATCCGGACTTCATCCAAGTCGATTGGAACCTGAGCTACATCCAGGAGCTGGCATGAGCATAAACCACGATTAGCAGAGTATTTCGTTATGTTTCATATATAATAACATGTCAGTCTTCGTAGACACGCTTTGCCATATGGCAGTTTCCTCCCCTTTGGGTATCACGGTGTAAAAATCAAGGGATATCACCCCTCCTTAGCACCAACCATCAACTCCAACCGCCCCGCCAAAACTCGATGTTTCCTAACAACATCAACCCATTCCTGGCTCTCCTCCTCTTCCTCCTCCTCCGTCAAAAGCGCAAGAAGCATACTGAAATCCCCACCAAGTCTACCCAAGCTCCCAGCGCAGTAAAGTACTTGAGTGAGTAGACTATCCCTGGAGCTTCTATCCCGAACATTTGGCAAATACTTCCTCAAAGTGCCCTCTAGCATACCTACTAATTTCTGCGGGAAAGTTGACAAAGCGGTCGGTAAGGGGAGTAGAGGATCATCATTCTTCGAGGAGGGTAGAACATCCTTTAATCCCTCAGACGGCGCCGCAGCAGGCGGGAAAATAGAACGGTACATGCTGACGATAGCGAAGCTCTGCTCGCGGAATATTTCAATGTATCTTTTGAGATATCGTTCAGTTTGCTGGCCCCCTTCCCATTTACTCCGCTCCCTCTCTCCTTTCGATATATTCGCCCCTCCTTTGAGCTTCGCTGTTTCCTGATCTGCGAGTTCACGGAGGGGTTCTAGGGCTGAGAGCATTTGTTCAAGATTCGAAAGCCGGCACACGAGGAAAAGCGCTCCTAGGGCGCCTTCCCTGCTACTCGCACCGCCTGTGGCTAGGGAACTTGTGCGGTAGTCGGAGGAGAGGGGTGTGGAGG
The DNA here is from genome assembly GCF_003357145.1 of Venustampulla echinocandica. NCBI lineage: Eukaryota > Fungi > Ascomycota > Leotiomycetes > Helotiales > Pleuroascaceae > Venustampulla > Venustampulla echinocandica. The sequence continues at coordinate 764,844 of NW_022474206.1, read as the reverse complement.
TGGGATGATCGAGTTCTGGAGCTACACGGCGTAACCAGCTTATGGTACGCATTGCACTTGCTAGCTTCAGGCTGTTCCCTCGTAGACTTGCGATGAGGTTCGTGCACATGTCTTGTATGGCTGATTCGGCTTGCTGGCTCACGCTTGAGACGAGCGGTGATTCTGGGTATAGTGCATGGAGACGCTTGATGTGCGAGTTTAGGTCTAACGCGGAGGCATAGTTTGAGGAGCCGGCTGCTGTGCTGGCCGATGCTGCTGCACTGTTGGAGGAGGATGATATTGCGGATGAGAGTAATGTTGGGAGATCTAGTACGTCTAGTAGCCGGCCCGCGTTTCGTGATAGCAGAAGGGCTTTTCGTCGTCGGTCTAGTAGGGCGCTGGTGTTCTCCGCGCGGAGATTGTATGTTTCGCTGAAGGTGATGGCGGCATGGTCGAGCTTTGGGAGAGCTTCTCTGAGGGATACGGTGGATTGAGCGAGGGTTGGTAATGTGGAGCTTAGTGTGGAGAGGTGGGTGGAAGATTCGATTATGGATTTGTGAGACCGTTTGGAAAGCGCTTGGAGGGAGAGCAGGAGGGAATGCGTGGTTTGTGTGAGAGATTGAGGTTCGGTCGTTGTGAGGGAGTTGAGAGGGAGAGTTGTAAGACGTGAGAGGTATGCCGTTGTAGTTGGATCGGTGGATTTCGGAGGCGGGCGAGGGGAGGGACTGTCGAAATAAGGAACCAGGAGTTCGTATAGAGGGTCTGCCATTGTCGTGTTTGTGTCTGTCTCCACGATTCCTATAAAGTTCTTACAGCTGTACAGTTGTGGGTGTAAAGTGGACGTGTCTGAACTCGCTAAAATTGAAGCTTCCCCAGAAATTCGCGGCCAATCGCCAGGACGACCCCTCATCTCTCCTCAATGTCTCATTCTCTGTTTCGAACTATCCTATATATTTTATTTCATTTATATCCCCTTCATTTATACGAGGGTTCATTGGAGTAGGGTAATCCCAACGCTAAATCTACCTTCATTATTTATGGATTATTTGGGCTAAAAATTATCATCCAAGGTATCCTTTATATTCTTATCGGATTCGGCCTTTGTCTTGCATGTAGTAATTTGATTGAGGGTCTGGGGAACCGCGAATCTATCTAGAGAGGGCCAAGCCCAATATGTCTCCACGGAACTCGGATGGCGAGGTACCTTTGCTAGCCCTCGATGGAGTTTATGTGGCAGGACAGCCCCCAGTCAGTCGATGGGATATATGTTGTCAAAAGGGCAAAATAACATCAATGACGGAATCCACCGAACCTCCACAAGAAAATGCAATCCGATTTGTTACTCCAAGCCTTTGTCATCCACATATTCATTTAGACAAGTGTTTTCTGTTTTCTCATCCAAGGTACGCGGACTTAGAGATACAGGAGGGCGATTTCGCAGAAGCGATGAAGCTAACTGGTAAGCCCAATACATATCTGTCTCCTAGAGTAGTTCCTTGGTTTGACTCTCGTTATTGTTTTAGCTCAGGCAAAATCTCGATTTGAGCATGAAGATCTCATGGAAAGAGGTCAGGTGTTAATTGAAGAGAGCATAAACTTTGGCGTCACTCATATGCGTGCCTTCGTCGAAGTTGATCTCAGCGTTGGGATGAAATGCTTAAATGCAGGTCTGGCCCTCAAAGAAAAATTCCGTGATGACATTTGCATTCAAATTTGTGTTTTTGCTCAGGATGCTATTGTCAGCTACGAAGATGGCGGGTCAGCAATGAAGAGCTTACTAGATGCTGCTGCACAGAGATCTGGTGTTGAAGCTCTTGGATCAACTCCATATGTCGAGGAAAATGGAAACCGCGAAGCTCAGATTTCGAATATGGAATTTACCATTATGACAGCTAAGAAGTATGGGCTGCATCTGGACTTTCATATTGATTACAATTTGGACCGCGGCAAACCATGTATGGTGCTGGATGCCCTTAACCTTCTGCATTCCATGAAATGGCCTTGCAATTTGGAATCGCCAGATTTTAGGACTATCGTCTTCGGGCACTGCACGCATCTCACACTCCTTGGGAAGAGTGAGTGGCTTGGTTTGAAGCAGAAGATCCAAGGGTTACCAGTCGCATTCGTGGGTCTCCCCACATCCGATATTTTCATGATGGGACGGCCGGATGAAGAATCTGGAGGCGGCAACAGGGTTCGAGGCACACTCCAAGTGCCCCAAATGATAAAGGAGTACGACTTAAACGCAGCACTAGGGATCAACAACGTTGGCAATGCCTTCACGCCCCATGGCAGTTGCGACCCTCTGAGTCTCGCAAGTTTCGGTGTTGGGATATATCAGGCTGGCACCAGGGAGGACGCTGATATCTTACTGGTAAGTTGGCTTGTTTCATTCAGTCTACAAAGCCAAGCGTGGGTGTTGAACGATCCTTTAGCAATGTATATCTCGTCGAGCTCAGCAGGCTATTGGTCTTACTTCCTCGCCATCAAACAACATGAATCTCAGCGTGGGCGACTCTGCAAACTTTGTAATATTCGGCCGCGAGTCAAGCCATGGATTTCCATCTTCGAGCTGGAGAGCGAGGAGAACCACCCAGGATCTTGTAAATGATCCAGTGCCTGAGAGAACTACAGTTTTTAGAGGCCGAATAGTCAACTATGGATGAATTCAACAGTATCCAAGATCGGGACATGGGGATGCAAGCTGACGGCGCTGAGGACTGACTCACGAGGGCTGTTGGAGCCTTGGTGGAGGCTTCACGTGGTACAATACAGCGCCATGCACAGCGTATCACCACAGCGGTGAGACATGCCTTGGAGTCATTTTGGCAAGTCTGGCTGCATAGATATAAGCATGCATGACTTTATAAAAGGTCGAGATCTTCTCGAAATTCAAATGCAAATGTAGAAGTAATCGGTACAGTAATTACCAGCCAGTCTTGAAGGTTGAGGTGTCTCTGGACTTTGGAGGGGACCCTGAATCTATATATAACCGCTGCCCTGCTAGCACCACGTCAGGCCCCGCTTGCGTCCGTTTTGTTGGGACCTCGGACTGTCGGACAGCCTCATCATCATCAGCAAGCATATCACGCCCTACGAAGTATATCTTCACAATCCTCCCCCTCCTCTCCCTCTCCTCACGGTCTAGCAGTTAATGGACGACTAGACGCGTGCATTGCTATTTGCAACCCGGGTTGCCCATATTTATTTCGTCTATCCGTTCACATCGCCATCGCCATGCACGATCCGTTCCCCATCCCACCGTCAGCTTGGTTGAGCAAGGCAGTTCAGCCTTTCGCCGACCGCGTCGGCTTCACCACGCTCCCGCTTCACATCCACGAAGTCGTCGTGGCATTTATTGGCTACTATTTTATCAATATCGTCTTGTCGCCCTGGATCTCCAACCTATTAGTCCCCGACAAATATAACAAGCTTTCGCGCGAGCGCAAGATCAACTGGGATGTTCATGTGGTGTCGCTATGCCAAAGCACACTCGTCAACGCCCTTGCCCTATGGGTGATGTGGGCGGATGAAGACCGCAAGAATATGGACTGGCAGCAGCGGATTTGGGGTTATACTGGAGCTGCGGGCATGGTCCAAGGCCTGGCGACGGGATACTTTCTCTGGGATTTGGTCGTCACGCTCCAGAATGTCAGGGTGTTCGGCCTAGGCATGCTTGCTCATGCTGTTTCCGCTCTTATAGTATTTTCTTTTGGCTTCGTAAGGCCCTCATTTACCCCCATTTATATTACAAGGAGACTTTGCTAATAGAAACCATAGCGGCCCTTTGTAAACTTTTACGGATGCACGTTCATCCTTTACGAACTTTCCTCCCCGTTCCTTAATTTCCACTGGTTCTTCGACAAGATGGACATGACAGGATCCCGGGCTCAGTTATATAATGGCATTATGCTTCTCTTTACATTCTTCAGCTGCCGCCTGGTGTGGGGTACATATCAAACGGTGCGAGTTTACCAGGATATCTGGGCTGCGATCCACCACCAGCCCGCAGGGACTGGCATCCACATGGACGCCCTCAACAACAGCACCACTGCAGCCCGCGACGCCGCAGCTGGAAAGAGCGCTGCTCCTATTCATGGAGATATTATGCGGTTCGCAGGCGAGGAGTATGTTCCGCTCTGGCTCGCTTTTACATATCTCGGAAGCAATATTGTTCTGAACACGCTCAACTTCTATTGGTTTGGGAAGATGATTGAGACGGTTAGGAAGAGGTTCCAGCCTCCCAAGGAGGAGAGGCGGAAGCAGAAAGCTACGGCGGCGATGGCCACCGGCGCTAATGGGAGGGTTACGATCGAGCTTGATGAGACTGAGGTCCGTAGAAGGAAGGTGGCAGAGGCCCTGGAGGAGCCTCTAGGGGCCGCTATATGACCTGTATACTGGGCTGTCTCTTATACACATCTAGATGGGGGCAATTGGTTTCATTGGGGCTATGGGAATAGTCTGGTTCAATAGGGCGGCTGGCGTTTCCGATTAACTTGTATTAATTGTACTAAACATGTTGATAAGTTCCAAGGATCTGGTTTCATCACTGGCGTATTACTGTGCTCCGCAGGATTGAATTCGATTTATATTTCTTTATGCTTTTATATTAGTTGAATAATCCGTAGGCCTTATTAATGCAGGTAAACCTCGCCCTCTACCTTACCTATTAGTATGTAGACGCCCCAACTATTGCTTTTTATTCTTTTCGATAAACCAATTAGCGCCAATAACTGCCAGCCCTTCCTGTTTCGCCCACTCCCTAACACCACGACCTCCCTTCCCCATCCCCCAATGTTTGCGATCACTCGGCGCTGTCAAATTACTAGTATCACCTTCGAGAAGAACAAACACATATCGATGATATCCAGTCTTCGGAGGCGGGTTTGGAGCTTGATCTATCAGTCCGCAATTAGTAGAATCCAAAAATCCCATTCCAACCAGGTTAGGTGAGGTTCATACATTCAACCACCTCGTTCTCAACCCAGTCATGGTCCACAACAGCATCAAGATCGAAATACTGCCCTAGTTCATCAGAGGAACTTAACCCAATAACAATACCAATCCAATGACAATACTCCGACAGCTTAGAATTATCCCGCTCCGGCGCATCAGGATCCGTAAGCACCAAGGTCAATCCAAGAGTTTCCCTCATATCCGGGCAATATATCCTCAAAGAAGGCTTGTGCTTGGTTTTCGAGGGCTTGAATTTATTTCCTAGGGATACGGGTCTTCCCTTCCTGCCGTAGTAGGGTACTATGACGCATTTTGGCTGGAAGTCGTCGATTACATCGTCTATGATGGATGCTTTTTTCAACCTTTGATTCTGTGAGTTCATTTTGCTTGGGATTTGAAAGGGGTGTTTGTTATATTGGGAGTGGGGTTACGCACGCCCGTTTTATGGTTCGGAAATCGTTGTTGCCTTCGGGAGAGAGGGGGGTTTGATCAGTTCCTATAGCTATAGTTTGGGAGAAGATGGATAGGATAAGGAAAATAGTGGACAGGCGATTAAACAACATGTTGAAGAGGTAAATTATTGATATTAGACACTAGGAAATCTCCCGAATTGAATTAAATTCAGGATACTATAATTTTGAAGGAAAGGAAGTTGAAGTTGAGTTTTCAGGTGGGGGTGGTGTTGTCACCTCATGGTAAGTTTGTTAATAAAGCAGTCGTCATTGACAAGACGTCATACGCCTCAACCGCGAGGGAGACGTAGAACCAGCAGCTCACGTGCTCAGACATGGAATTGGAGAATGAAGACTCCTGAGGAATAGTTTATAAGGAGTTTCTTTTGAAGGCCTCGAAGAAAATATTCTGTATCGTTCGTAGAGTGTAGCGGCATATGCTGTGATCCGACTTGACTCGGCTGACCCGAACAGTTTCCCCCCTGTCACATGGGCTTTGCAAGACCCGAGACCGAATATCAGTTGGGCAGATGCGCATGAGAGATCCACGCGCTGTTCTTGTAGCTGTCGTAGGTTTGCATCTTATGACTGGTACGGCATGGCGATGATGCTTGCATCTGTTATGGTTTTCAGTGATGAGGCGTTATCCGATTGGAAATAGAACAAGAATGGCTGCTGCTGTGCTGTTCTGAAGTTCCTCGGTACCCTTGCACGTGCTTGTGGCTGGTATTGCAAGGGCGATGTGGCGGTGCCCTAACGATTCCGCATAACCTTCAATCTGGGTAGCTGGAATTAAACTGATGCGTTTATGCCCGTGTTGTCAATCAGACGTATCACCACCGCAACCTAGTCGCGCTGGGCTTGTTTCTCCTGGATTGGACTTCTTCACAATATTTCCTTCAACCCCGACGCGCCAGGGCCGCCGCTCCTTTCTTCGAGCTTCACCGACGCGACTCAACGTTCAAAACTTGGTTAAACACCTCACTCTCGTAACTTTTGGGCCTCTTTCATCGCAGCAAAATGGCAGCCCTTGGTGAGGACTTGCTTGGAATAGTCAATAAACTTCAGGATCTAGTCTTCAACACTATCGGCAATGACAGCTTGGATCTTCCTCAAATCGTATGGCCCTTCCCTTCCGATTCGCCCTGGCTGGACTAACTAGTTCTCTTCAAGGTCGTCGTTGGTTCACAGTCCTCTGGCAAGTCATCCGTTCTCGAGAATATCGTTGGCCGAGACTTCCTTCCCCGTGGAAGTGGCATCGTCACCCGGAGACCGCTCATCCTACAACTCATAAACGTTCCCAGCGATGACGACGCCCCAGAGGAGCACACGTCTGCCGCTGTGGCAACACAACCGGAATGGGCTGAGTTCCACCATATACCGAACCGACGGTTTACGGAATTTGCAGATGTCAAGCGAGAAATTGAGAATGAGACTGCACGAATAGCTGGAAATAACAAGGGCATCAACCGACAACCTATAAACCTAAAAATATACTCTCCTCACGTTCTAAGCTTGACGTTGGTGGATCTACCTGGATTGACGAAGGTAGAGATAACTGCCACATATTTGTAGTGAAGGGTCAATAGTTAATATAAAAATGTGCAGGTCCCGATTGGAGATCAACCAACCGACATCGAGAAGCAGACTCGAAATCTCATCTCTGAATATATCGCCAAACCAAACAGTATCATTTTAGCCGTCTCTCCGGCGAACGTCGATATTGTGAATTCGGAGGCTTTGAAGCTTGCCCGCCATGTTGATCCGCTTGGTCGGCGGACCATTGGCGTACTCACTAAGATAGATTTGATGGATCATGGGACAAACGCGCTGGACATTCTCTCTGGACGGGTATACCCATTAAAGCTGGGCTTTATCGGTGTCGTCAACCGATCCCAGCAGGATATCCAAGGCAACAAGTCCCTCGCAGAAGCCTTAAAATCGGAAGCAGACTTTTTCAAACACCACCCAGCATACCGGAACATGGCCAATAGATGCGGTACCCAATTTTTGGCTAAGAGTTTAAACACCACTTTGATGTCACATATTAGAGAGAGACTGCCGGACATCAAGGCTCGTTTGAATACGCTGATGGGCCAAACTCAGCAAGAACTTGCGAGCTACGGAGACATGCATTTCAGTGGGAAAGAACATAGAGGATCTTTGGTTTTGCAGCTAATGACTCGGTTCGCCTCCTCTTTCATATCATCAATTGATGGTACTTCCACAGAGATATCGACCAAAGAGCTTTGTGGAGGCGCCAGAATCTACTATATCTTTAACTCGGTTTTCGGAAATTCTCTAGAAACGATCGACCCCACCACAAACCTTTCAGCCCTTGATATTCGGACTGCAATTAGAAATTCGACTGGGCCTCGGCCTAGCCTTTTTGTCCCAGAGCTTGCTTTTGATCTTCTCGTCAAACCACAAATCAAGCTCCTAGAGATTCCCAGTCAGCGATGTGTGGAGCTTGTCTACGAAGAACTAATCAAGATATGCCATACTTGTGGCTCCACAGAGCTGACAAGATTTCCTCGTCTGCAAGCGAAGCTTATCGAGGTTGTTTCCGACCTCCTTCGCGAACGCCTAGGTCCTTCTTCCTCGTATGTGGAGTCGTTGATCTCGATACAACGAGCATATATAAACACCAATCATCCAAATTTCCTCGGTGCAGCTGCTGCGATGAGCCATGTAGTATCAAACAAACAAGATAAGGAGCGGAAGAGACTCCTGCAAGAAGAACGGGAGAGGCGCGAAAAGAGACGGCTAAAGGAAATTGGTGCTACCAATGGCGTGGACACGCCTGAGGAAGAAGAAGAGAATGCTGTAGAGAAGGTCGAGCTACCACACCGAAAGCATCTCTCAAAGAGCGGACGAAGTATGTCTCCAGCAGTCCGCGAAAATGGTGTAGGTGGAATGGCCGCAACTCTGAATGGAGTGAGATCGAGCTCCCCACAAAGATTTGGCGCACAAGGTGGTGCCCGAGATTCATTCTTGAACTACTTCTTTGGCAAGGATGGTGCTCCCGGTGGCACCGGTCCTGGGCAAACAGCTCCACAAAATCCAAATCTGGGCAGGCACGTCAGTCAAAGCATGGAGCCAAGCTTCAGTCAAAGTATTAGGAGGCAAGAAGAGCGCACTCACCGAACGCCGGCCCAACAATCACGAGAAGACGATTACGAGCTAGGAAGGGCGCAGAGGGATTATGACTATAACTCCCCATTCGTAAGTAATTTAATTGGCATTCATGGAAATTTAGCTAATTCTCCCTAGGGAAACAACGCCGAACCGGCACTCACAGACCGCGAGGCGATGGAAACGGAGCTTATCCGAGCACTCATCTCATCATATTTCAACATCGTCCGCGAGTCCATTGCGGATCAAGTTCCAAAGGCGGTCATGCATCTCCTAGTCAACCACTCTAAGGATGTAGTACAGAACCGGTTGGTCAGCGAACTTTATAAGGAGGAACTCTTCGGAGAGCTCCTATATGAAGATGATGCCGTGAAGAAGGAGCGTGAGAAGTGCGAGAAGCTGCTTAAGACTTATAGGGAGGCGGCTAAGATCGTTGGTGAGGTTGGGATATAAGGTGATGGGGACTTACTAGAATCGGCGCACACTTGTACTGGATGAGGGCGAGGGATAGTTACAATCCACTCTGTAGTATATTGTATTGGTGTAGCTTCCTGCCTCTTTGGACTTTTCACAAACTCTACTATTGCTACTTAGGGCTTAGAATCTTCAGTTAGGTAAAAGGCAATGTGTATACTTAACGGACTTGATTTACTCCTAGCCGCTTGATGGCACGAGATATGTTAGTGAGCCTGTGAAGCGTTGTTGATAGCTAATACTCGATTAACGGCCTAGTCACATCTCAACAGGTCACTTCCATCACGTTTCTACCACTCACCTCGCGCGGGGGCAGAACAACCCAACCCAGCCTATCCTATAATACACCAAAATAACAAAGGAGTAGGCAATTCGAAACGGACGGGCCGAACCGTTTTGCCTTTTTGGAGCTTGGCTTTTATCTAATCTATCCTAAGAGTCGATTAAAACGTTGTTTGTTGTTTTGTTTATTTTGAAAACGAGAGCTTGGCTACCCTGGCTAAGCGAAATTCAAAAAGGGGGTCCTCTCAAAGCCCATCCACCTATCCCCGTTTACATATATATATCCAGGGGGATTTCGAACAGTTCCGAAATACTATCGAAATTGCTTATCAGAACGTCATCAACCTCACCGCTCGTGTTTTCGACGCCTCCGGTCGCTCAGGGCCAAATACGGTCCTGTTAATCAGCAATGTGCACGAACGCCACAACCTTATCGCATTGGTACCTTAGTGGTAGATATCTTAGCAGATGGCGATCACATTATTCGGATCCACCAATCGGAGATATCAGCCCTCCTGCATAAAAGACAAAGGCAGCCCATCACTGATGGCGACGGCGGCTTAAATATAACGTCAAGCACACCCACCAAAACACGGGTCTGGAACGTCTGGCAATTATCCTCCTTCAATTGACAGATTGAATAGGACTCTGTCGATTTTAATATCATAGGATCGCGGGATATTCCACAGATAGAGGCACATAGCTCCAGGATGTCCACAACGCCAACCACAACAGCAGGAGGGACCGAGCAACATCATCATCGCGGCCGCCGACTACGAAACTTTCTCCTCCCCGATGGCCGGGAAGTCCACATCACGCGCTCCCCCGAAGAAGCTGAATCCCTCCGCCAACGGCTCACAGCAGTGCGCAAACCAGACGAGCCCTTTGACTTAGTTATCAATGGTTCGCCTGAGCATCTTGAAGCACTACGAAAAGCACACAGCCACCACGAGACACGGCGCGAAGCCCTCAAACAGAAACATGGTGAGGCATTTGATGAGTTTGAGAATGTTAGAGCTCAGTTAGATGCGCTGGGAGGTGAGTTGCATATGCTCACGGATCATGCTGTGGCCTTAGATGCGAATTTTAGCAAGTATGGGTATAGTGCTCATCTGAGGACGTACGGTGACGGGCCCCCTGCGAGCCCAGGGAGTAGTGTTAGCGGTTTCCATGATTCGGATCATGAGAAAAAGGATTGGGAGAAGGAGAGGACAAATGGGACGGCTATGAAGATTTATAAGAAGGTACGATATGGGTTTTTGATATTATATATACAAGCAAACTGGACCCGAATGTTTGGATTTGATGAGATTCATCTTGACTGATTAGTGCTAACATGCCTATAGCCAACTGTCCGGCAATATTTTCATAAGGGCCTGCTATGGAGAGCTTCCGAAACTACAGAAGTAGCTTCATTTGAGCTATTCGTTGACCTACTATATGTTGGCATCCTAGCCATCAATGGAGATCATGCTTCCGAGGAGCCAACCGGTTCTGAACTCCTCAAATTCTCCATTACTTTTATTATGAGTTGGAAGATTTGGAGTGATATGACCGTCATTGTGAGCTGGTTTGAGATCGATGATATTGTCCAAAGGCTCTGTGTTTTGTTTACTATGGCATGTCTTTTAGGGTATGTAGCTCGACTCTCATCCTATCTCTTAATGATTAGTGAAGGGATTTCCGTTTCCTCTCGCAGCGGGCGTCTCAACTCCAAGGATTTCGATTAACAAGGATATAGACTCACAACGAACATGCTCGACGCTTTCCATGACACATACACTCAGCTAGTGGCATTCTACCTCGCAGCGCGCCTCTTCATGAGCGCCTATTTTATTATGCTCACTTGTCTCGTCCCCATGGTTAGGGGTATGATGATTGCCCAAGTGATCCTCATAGTTATCCCCAGCATCCTGTGGATAGTTAGCACGCACATTGAGATGCCACAGCGTCTTGCTGTCATCTGGATAGCAATATTTCTTGATCTGTACGGCCCTTCGTTCATCGTCCTCCTTGTCCGATATTCAAAAGGGATTTCGAGACCTCTTGGCGAGTGGGTAGACAGGGTGTTTGAGTTCTACCCAGCTGTCAATATCGAGCACAAGGTCGAGAGGACAAACGCATTCGTGACGCTAGTGTTTGGTTATTCTGTTGTCGCCATCATCTACCAAAGCGCGGCCCCCTTTGGGCTGAATACTTTCTACGGTAAAGCCGTCTTGGGCTTAATACAAGCATTCTGTTTCAATTGGATATATTTTGAGCTTGATGGAGCGGATCTTTTTAATCATGCTATCCGGCGGCGGGCCATCAGTGGTAAGTTTCCCATATCCGCACCCTTTGAAAATATATCATGCTAAAGAGCTCCAGCGTTGCTATGGGGAGCCGCACACTTACCATTCGTCATGTCCTACGTCCTTGGAGCGGCAGCCCTCTCAAAGCTTGTCGTAGCCACCGACCTCCATGACGCACATTTGGAAGACTTGACAGATGCATATATAGAAAAATCTGATCATGAGATCCCAATCGGCCTGCGCTGGTTCTATTGTGTCGGCATGGGACTGGCAATGTTTTGCATGGGTACGATGTCCCCTTCCATCTCCCTTCCTATACCCTCACTAACATCACATTCCTAGGAATAATCTCCATATGTCACATACACAAAGACAGTCCCCGCGGTGGTCGAGTCCGGATCCGGAAACGATACCGCATGGTCAACCGGTTCGGGGTTTGCATCGTGCTCTTCTGTCTCCCCCTAGCTGAGTCACTTAACTCTCTCCAGCTTATCTCTATCGTCACAGGGACAATTGTCTGGGTTTTGCTGCTTGAGCTCTGGGGTGTGAGTTGCCCCGAAGATAGTCTCTTTGGGGAGAGAAGAAAGTGCCGGTATACTGCGGAGTGTAAAGTTAGCAAAAGAGATTTAGAGACAGCGGTTAAGGAGGGGCATGTTATTAAGGTTGCGGAGTTGGGGGATGAGGAGAGGTCGAGAGAGTATGAGTTCTCTTGATTATCTATATCTATACTATACTCGTACGGGAACGAGCCTAGCCCAGGCAGAATCGTACGCTTACGGCCCGCAAGCTCGTTGGAAATTTGGGAATAAATTTGAATCAGAATGACAAGTAGTGAGATAGAATACAAGAAGTCTTGCTAGACCTCGGGACTATATAGAATCCCAATTCAAAGGTTTCCAACTACTCAATCGAGTCTACGTCGCTTCGCCCTATGATCTCCTAATGTCCTTAAATCCTCGGACTCCATTGCACGCTCAGTAGCGTTCGTAGGAAGACTTTAATGTCTGTCAGTATCCTTTTCAAGTTAAATTAACGTACAAACACTTACTAGATACCAAGCTGTTCCGCTCTAAGTCGTGGGCGCTTCGTTGTTCTAGAAAGACATCCGCTTCGTCAATGAGGGCGATCGCATTCCATTTTGTCGCTAGCTCTAGGGCAGAGGAAAGATTGTTTTCTACACAATCTGTTCCAACACCCAGCTCACCACAGCTCACTGTGTAGAGGGGTCGTTTCGTATAGTCCGCAACGCTTTCTACTCTTGTTTAGCAATGTCATCCCTTAAACACAGAAATGTTATCTCTACGGACCTGCAGTAAGTGTCTTGCCAACCCCCGGAACACCGTGGAGTAGGAATATCATTCCCTTTCCTTTGCCCTTGATTACATCGTCAAATGCAACTCGTTGATCAGAATGAATGTTAACAAGGGAAAGTATCATGTCCTTCTGATCCTACGGAAGGAGCAAGCTCTCGAATGCCCTCGAATTGAAGTCTACCTCCCTAGTCTAGTCGACATGAAAGTAACACCATCTCTTCTCAGCAAGCGCAAATCCAGGTATGAGATGGTTGCAAATTATAAGCTCGTCGTTAGATAGTCTCAAGTGATCGTCGCCTTTGGTATTAATTGGCTTGGACTGTGAACTGAAATTCGGTTTATGAGAGGGCCTTTCGGACGTGAAAGTTTTGGCATCAAGCATGATCCTACTTTTAACCTGCTAAATATTAACATATCACTATTCTCAAGAATGAAGGCGGCATACTGGAACAGACTGAAACGGAAATTCATCATCTTCTCCCAGAAAAGTCTTGTTCCTTGTATGTGAGAGTGCTTCTGCGACGCCATCGTAGCCTAGATAATGGACTCCACGCAGGGCGATGAACTTGCGTCCCCTGGCAATCATCGCGGCGGTAATTTCGTGTTTGTTTGGGTGATACTGCAAAGGGAACGCTCTGAGGTGTTTGAGTGGGATGTGGCCTTGATATGGGTCGATGTAGCTGGTGACCTTGGTGTGTCCAAAGTCCGACCCGTCATAATCTATTTCTTCGAGGCTGAGTGCCCATCTTGATTTCCGACAATGTGGGTTGAAGCATTCGCATCTGTCCATGAATAGGAATCGATAGACTCTGTCAACGCCGTTCGACTTCAGGTAGATGTGATCACCGGGCCGAAATGCCATCCATAAGTTGAGGAATGGCAAGCCGGGTTCGATGTTTGGCGATTCCATCAAGTTGTAGTAGCTGGATACCTCATCTCGAAGGGCATCGTACATGTATCGAAGAGCAAATATGAGATGTTTGACGGCTTCCTGGTCCTTGAGAGTGCCTCCGTACATTCCGAGTTCCTGTCGGTAATGGAAAAGACATTTTGGAATACCACGAATGGTCACTTTGTTGGCGTGCAAGTTGACCCCTGGATACAGCGGGATAACTTTTCGTAAAGCAGCTTTCACATGAGGTGAGCGTATCTCCAGTGAGGTATAGTCTAAGACTTTGTCATGATCGTAGTATCGGGTCAAGGCGAGGGCCGAGTCGTGATCTCTTGGCCGATTTGCTACCACTTGCTTCTTCTTGCCAGCCGCCAGCCGAATTCGTTCGCCTTTGGCATTGTATCGTGCATCATAAGTTGTAAGCTCGCACTTCAACCCAGGAGGATCGACTGAGTCGTCAATTTCTGCTCCGACAAAAGCAAAGGGGTCCACATCATCGCCTTGGGAACTAGAATAGTCATCCGAGTCTGAGTCCATTACGGTTCTGTGAGATAACAGAAATTTGTAATACTTGTAATCCTGTTGACAAGCTCTCGAGTTTGGTCCACAGCATCAAATCTGTGCAATTCGATTCTAGAGCGTTTGAGACATTCCCGCGTATATATCTTGTTCAGCTTTAAGACGTTTTCAAATTATCGGGGTGCAAGATCTTAAAGTAGCAACCAACAAGGCCGTTGGTGGAGGCATGGAAGTCTGAGACAAGGCTTCCAGCGGTTGTGGAAACCTTGACATCTCACAAGGGATGACGCCTCAACGCCCGGTTGACACGAATTGTCCCACACCGCCTCGCACACGGCACGATGGCCAATACCTGTTTGACCGATGCTGTGATATAGCCAGACACCGTAGTGGACTTCGTGGCAAATTGAACAATAATATTTCGAGAATATCGTGCTATTTTACACACTCGCCCAATTAGGCAATCCTAGGTGAACACCTGAACTTGTCCCCATCCACACAAAAATGAATAAAGCCAAACTCTAACCTGCTAACCTCAATTCTCCCCAAATTTATAGTAGTTTAATCGGCTACATATCCCACGCTCGAGCCGGAGCGTTGACTTTCGGACTGATTGTGGCTAACTGATCTGGTCTCTGGAAGAGCAACGGCCTTAATGCCATGGAAAGGCTGGCTCCGCATAGCTTCCGCTTCCCAACGTTGCATTGCCGCGTTGGGAGCCGCATCTACGGTTGAATACTGAGCCTGCCCCATGGTGCCTGTGGAGGGGAACTTGTCATACTTGAAGCCCATCCAATCGCGATGAATAGGAATGAATCCAGGGCCGCTGGGTCCTTGATGATCTTGTCCGGTAGTGACAACTTTTGCTTCCTGTGGGCTCATTAGTGGACTATTCGCACACCCAGTGCTTGAACGCACCTTGGTGTTCTGGGGCTTCTTGCAGTCGCTGACACCCTGTGGCTTGATTGGCTTCGTAGGCATGACCGTCGGAGTGGCGGCTGGATGAACAATTGTTAGAAAGACTCTAGTCAAAGATCACATGCGAAGTTAGGACTATACGTACATTCAGTATTTGACAAGAGATTTTTATTTATTCGTCTTCAACACTCTAGCGGTACGCCCCAATCCACTGTACACTTAATTGTTGCTGTTCCTCTGAAGGACGGGAACATCTTTATATAATAAAAAGTGACACTTTTACCATTTTGGAACTTTGGGAGGACTTTTTGCATGCTCGGACTAGTTGAGCAGCAACATGGTTCCTTCGGCCCTGACAAACCCATTTTCGTCCACGTAGCACAAGTAGCGACCAAGTGAGCGCGTGGAAACTTCCGGGGGCCTTTCAAGGGCCTTTGGATAGTAAACTTTGTGAGCTTATAACTCCGGAGTGGAGGTTGCTTTTCGGAAAGCAGGTCTCAATCTGTAGCGTCTGATTGACCCCGGACTCAGACCCTAGAAGGGACTTTGGTGGCGAACTTTCGATGCTTGAGGCGAGACGAAAAGACCGAACAGCCAACATGCTGCACCGCCATGATATGTTGCATCCACATTGTCGGATTCAAACTAGCTAGGGTGGCGATAAATCTAGACGTTTAAATAAATGGCGGGCATGCAGGAGCAGGCCGTGGCGTTGGCGAGCGGGAACTTTTGGGGAACTTCTGGAAGGCTCGGGGATCTTTGGGCTTTGCAGCGTTCACTGGAAACACACGACGCACACCACTGGAAACGGATGATTCTGACATTACTCCGTACTTATAAAGGGGAATGTAACTCTGCCTTGATTCAGCCCACCACCGTCATGAATTACGTAGGTGGTTTATGCAGCATTACTAGGACTCAGCCTGCGTGAGGCTGTCACTGTGCCTGGACGGTGAGCCAGAAACGAAAGCCGCAAAAGGCAAAAAAAGCAACAATGTCAACCTAAAACGAATCGGCAGTCGCAGTCTTTCCTTCGAAACAGCTACAATTGTAGTTCCTTCCTAAGTCCATATGGATTCAAACCAGAATAATCAGTTCCGCACTGGGGAAGACTGGCCTCGAAACCCACACTATGATTCTGCCTTTCCCACTGCCCCAGAATCTTATCCGTGGAACAATGTCACGGGAGATTATTCTCATGCTTTCGACTGCGAAAATCCAGCTCCTAACTTTCCAAACAATTCAACTACCCAACTTCCGGTTGAGTCTCATCAAGAAAATGCTGCATTTCCTACACTCCCTCCACCCACACTCTTCAATTCCTTGGGCTTAAATATCGATGGAAACTTTGCACTGCCATCGGCCACTCTAGTGGTAAACGATGCTCCTCCTCCAAATGGAGACCTAGCGCAATTGCAAGCGTCTATGGAGCGACGAAGCAAACGTCGCACCCGCTACAACCTAGCAGATTGGGACGGTCATAAACCACAAATCAAGAAGCTTTATATCGAGGAAGATAGATCCCTGGAGGATACGATGAAAATCATGTCTGAAGATTTTAGATTTCATCCTTCGTGAGTTATAACAGATCAAAACATATAAGTTAGGGACATAGGAATTGACTATCGCAGTAAAAACTGTACAAAGAGGAGATCAAGGAATGGCGCTGGCCAAAATACCTTCCCAGCTCCCATGTTAATTGGATGAAGACAAAAAAAGATAGAAGAATGCTCTTGGAGAAGAAGAGGACCGAATTCAGAGTTGGCGAGACATTCTGGAGCGCGGAGAAAGTAGAAAAGAGCGCGAAGAGAGCCAAACTGTCAGAAAATGATAGCTTAGGTATAGGTAAGAACTCCCAATGCCTTATTTGATACAACTAACAATGCGTAGGTGTGGAAACCCCTGCTGGAATTGACTATTCCACCCCATTCACTGTGACATTCTCTCCCAAGATGTCGAAAGCACCGGCTGCCAAGTGGACCCCAACAGATGTGGCGAGTGCGGATGTATCACGTCACAACGACAATCTGTATTTGGTCTGGAATGGCCATACGAAGGCTGAATTTGAGGCCATGTTCAGACAGGCACATGAACTGGACCGCAGCGGAAAAGTCGAGGATGCCGAAGCCAAATTCCGCGAGGTATTGGAGGATTTCGAGCATGTACTCTCACCAACCCACGACGAAACGAATGCTGTAGCCTATCATCTCGCAGAATTCTTGGCGAATCAAGCCCGAATGACTGAAGCAGATACCGTCCTTAATTGGATGGGTGAGAAGCATTTTGAGAACTGGGGCATGTCACACAAGAAAACGGCAGTGCATCTACTACATGTATCGGACATGTATCACAGTTGGTCTCGATCAGAAGATGCAATCAGCCTACTTTCCAGGGCCATGGCCAGATACGAAAAAGCGCTCAAATCAAATACTGAAAATGATAATAATGAAGATTCTGATGCTTCGATAGTGGTAGAGCTGACCCGAAATACGTCGAGCAGAAACCTCCGACCAAGACGTTCTAGTACAATCATTGAGCTGAATGATGATAACCCAGGCGATCCTTGGTCCGTTGAGTATCAACTTGGCTTGGCAATGGCTCAAGTCAAAGTCAATGACGAAATATCGAACCTTCTCAAAATCTCATTGACAAGTGCGAGGAACACCCCAAAGAATTGGCTGTGCAAATTCTCGACATGAGAGCCACACTTGTGGAGCACTACCAAAGACTTGGAGAGAGCGAAAAGACAGAGAAGGCCCTCCAGGAAGCTGCATCAAGCTTCTGGAAGGTCTTGAAGCCGGATTTCAAGAAGACATCGTCAATTCTCGAAGCGGCAGGAAAGTTTGCCGAACTGCATGTCAAGGCAGGTGATCTGATACTAGCGAGAGTATGTTCCTCAAGATCGAGCCAGAGGCAGTCGAGAGCTTTGGGGAGGATGGCGACAGTACTGTTGATATTCTAACTGCAATCGGCGTCTTCTATCAAGAGCAAGGGAGATTGGATGACGCAGAGCCACGCTTTGAGCAGGCATTATCCGCCTCTATGACGGCATATGGGTTGGATAGTGAGGTCACAGTGAGACTAGAGACCGCGTTGAAGAAGAAAGGCTATGTACTGCACTGTCCAAACTGTGAGGACTTTGAGACGAAACTGAGGAAGCGATCGACATGCCGGCGAGTTAATCCAAGCCCGGAGAGTAGGAGGCGGTATTTCTTAACTGACCCATGGCATCCCTATTTGTAGTTGAGAATGAATTGTAACATTTAAATAATAAACATTGAGGTTGAGAGAAACCAGTTCGGGCAAAAGGAATTTAACACTTTAAGATTGTCATTCAGGCTTTTCTTTTGAGGCCACCATGTAAGAAATTCGCTGTGCGCGACTCGCTTCAGCGCCAGACCTCTCCCCCCAAACATCTCAAACCAACAACATATCCTCTCAATGCTTCCATTCTACAACCTCAACAGAAAACATGGCGCCACATGATGAAGACAAAGATATCAATGAGTAGCTTCCTACCTGCGAACCATATATAGTCCTCGGTATCGACAAGGCCGTGGCTGCAGAGGGGGACCAAGTCCGCATGCCGCAGTACGTACACGTATCAAATTTCAAGGCTGTACTTATTGTACAAGAATACTTTCCATTCAAGAATTCTTTCTATAAAGATGTTATGCTTCGTGTCTCCTTCCAATGTAAATATCTTCACTTTCTTTCGACTATAGATCTGATCCCCCATCATTGCTTTGAACAACCATTTTACAACCCCCCGATTTGTAAATAAGGTAGGCTTGCCGTATAGGCGTTTACGTATTTAGGTGTTGTTAGTTATGTGATTTATTGTCGTTATACCCTATATAGACTATCACTTCAACCTGTTTAGATATACCGCACTTTAGGTGACTTGATGTTCTAGCGCTCATAATATCATAATATACATATTTTAGGGCGAGCTATGAAAATGTTTTCCAATTTTTTGCTTCCCGCTCTTGCTATCTAATGATAAGATAGATAATACCCAAGATGCTTATCTAATTGTGTTATAGTCCTCGTGATGATATTGTATGAAATACTGGTGTAGTACAGTACCTTGCACAGCTGAAGATGGGCTTGGAGAACAATACGTAATACGGAGAAAGTCTTGGAAGTGTGGCTGAACCGTGTTGACGGAGGGGCATCAGAAGTTGCACAGCCTCGCAGGCGCTTTCACAGCCCCTCCGACCACCCATCAACAGCCAAAATAAAACCTCAACCTCGACCTCCTCTCATCCCTAAATCGCAATAACCACTCCATTCAAACCATGACGGGACCATCAACGTAATATTCCCCTCTGAGTCCAACTCCCACGGCTAAGCTAACATGACTGTTCTACAGACCAGGCCAAGAAGGGCCTTCGTTCGCACCACCCCCATTACCTGAGGGATGGATCGCACAATGGGACGGCATGTCGCGCAAATACTACTTCGTGCAGCTTTCCACAGGCGCCTCACAATGGGAAACTCCGACACAGGCAGCGCCCTTAGGCCCGACGCCGCAAGCGACTCCGCAGGGCGGATTAGAGCATCCATATGGCACGCCGGGAAGCCAAGGCAATCCTCAGGGCCATGAGGATCTGGATATCATCCAGAATGCCGATGGGACGCAGAGTATTAGACATCCGGATGGGACACTGGAGCCGTATACTGGGGAGAGGGGTATTGGGGTATGTTGCCCTTATTATCTTTGTTGCTAGGAGGACGAAATGAAATTCGGGCTGAGAGAGGATGCTTGCTGACTTGTGCTATTGCGGAATAGAGTTTTGCGATGAATGCGTTACTCGGTGGCGGGAAGAAACAGAGCTCTGGTGGTGGATTGGGAGGACTGGCCAGCTCCTTATTGGGAGGAGGCTCATCTAGTCATAGCCAGGGTAGTTCCGGCGGTGGTGCTGGTAAGATCGTGGGCGCCTTAGCTGGCAATTTATTCGGTGGTGGCAAGAAGCCCGATCAGCAGCAACAGCAAAACCAGTCTGGTAATTTTTCTGGAGCTCAGCATAATCAACAAAGTCAGGGCGGTTTGATGGGAAGCCTGGGTGGAATGTTCGGTCATGGTTCTTCAGTAAGTTTACTTATGCGTTCTATATCGGTATGTTATGGTACTGACTATAGAGCAGCAGCAACAGCAAGGAGGTAACGAATATGGCTACTCTTCAGGTAATAACCAACAGGGTGGATATTCTGGGTCGGCTCCTCCGTCATCCTATCAACCAAGCGGTACTGCTCATACGTCTTATAACCCGCCACCGCAATCAAAGCCTTCCCAACCACACCAGAACACGCCCTCGTCGCAGTCATATGGCGGCTCCCAACCGTCATATGGAGCACCTTCGAATCAACAACCACCATACGGAGGACATCAAACTTCCTCGCAACCAGCCTACGGAGCATCGCATAGCCAGCAACAATCATCTTATGGCGGACCTGACCACAAAGATTCATACGGATCATCGAAGCCACCTCAATCTCAGCAATATCCGCCTCCACCGCAATCCCAGTCCTACGGTCAAGGTCCCCAATCTCAGCAATATCCACCTCCTCCGCAATCACAGTCCTATGGTCAAGGCCCCCAATCTCAGCAATACCCGCCTCCTCCACAGTCCCAACAACAGTACCCTCCACCTCCCCAGTCTCAACAGTACCCTCCACCCCAATCTCATTCTCAGCAATACCCGCCTCCTCCACAGTCCCAACAATACCCTCCTCCTCCTCCAAATTATGGTCAAGGTGGGCCACCTCAACACTCAGGAAACCTTCCTAAGCCGGAGCATAGCCATTTCAAAGGTGCGCACAAAGCCTCCCATGCTGGAGGTTTGTTTGGCGACAGTGAAAGTCCAAATGCTTCGGGAGGCCCTCCTGTACCAATGGGTTCGCATCCTACCCATGGCCAAGGCGGTCCACCACCCCAAGGGGGGTATGGGGCTCCTCCAGGTGGGTATGGTGGCCAACAGCAGAGATGGTAATGTCATAAATCTCTTGTTGATGTTGATTTTGGCCATCGTTGCTTCTACGGTCCGCTTTCAATTAGATGGAAATTCCCCAAGAATATATCGACGTATTCTTTGTAGTCATAATTCGAGATTATTTTTCATGATTCAAGAGTTCCATGGTAGCACCGTCTAGTTTGATCGTAGACCAGATTAACTCTCCTTTTTATCCGTGCTCGTACCTTCGCGAGCAATCTCAACAAGCCATCTGCTGATATACTTCGAGAGGTACCAGCTTCCAATGGCGAGTAGGAGGATGTATCCAGCAGTAGGGACCAAGGACCGAGGAAATACATTGAATATGAATGGATCCAGGATGATATCGACGAAGACCGGCGGCACATGGGTCATGAGGGTCTTATTCGTAGTATAGTAATCGGCAGCTGCGAGCACCTCTAGGAGCAATACCGAAGAGTCATCAATGCTGCCTCTTCCATAGATGCTCGGCTTTTCGTCTACAACATCCGTCAGTCCAAGCTGGCGGGTTTCCGAGTACTGCGCCACGGACGCGATCAATTCGGGAGTCCCGAAAACTTTAGGTAGCTCGTAGGTGTTGAGTCGGAAGGCGGTTGGTTGCTGATCACAATCGTTACATTAGCTTTTGAGCAGCAGGCTTTGGGAGTTATCCACTTGCAGTAGCCGCCCAGCAAACCCGCACTTCATATCTTTGACCTCGTTTTAGTTGATGCAGGAGGAACCATGATGGGTGCCCGTGCTTGGAGGTATTAGTTGGAAATTCGGCTTGGATATGCGTGCGGAGGGAGGAGTGTTGGGGTTGTGGTGAAAGCTCTTGAAGCCGGAGAGCCTCAAGTGTTGGATGTTCAACTGGGACGTGGATACTGCTTGGGCCGAGGAATATCGCCTTCTCGGTGTTGGCAAAGACAGTGTGGATTTGGAGGGCAAATAGAACAGCGAAGAGCCACATGCTGAGAGGCGATTTATTAGATGTAGATACCATTGTGAATGCCGAGTTACTTTGTAATGGTGAAGATTGGCATTACCTGATACAGAAACTGGCATCAACCAGTGCTTTTGGACGGTTGTAAGCTGGGAGTCTTGTGGGGTGACGGAGCTCGGTCCCTAATTGCCACATCCGGCTAGCGTGACACGCATACGCGCTCTATTTGTTGTTTTGGGATGTTTATTTTATGTCAGCGGTTGTTTATTTATTACCTTATTATGCACGGGCAGGCACCACCCACTATGTACACCGCGCCTGCACAAGCACAACTAGCGAAATCTCAAACCCATTATTCCCCTGTCCTCTTCCCTCCCCACTATCATCTCCAATTATTGTCAAGACCTCATTGACAACCTCGAGTTAACTCCCACTCTTGCTCCCATCTTGCCATACATATCCCTCACATCCAAGGACCGCGTTAACAAACGCCCAACATGAGAGAAGTCATTAGCATCAACGGTACGTGAGCTCCCAACGCGCCGCCACACCGCTCCGTCCCGTCGCCGTCGCTGTGCTCAACCCCTTCAAACGCAAAAGTTTATACTGATGGTTCTGCTCTTGAATAGTCGGCCAGGCCGGTTGCCAGATTGCAAACTCCTGCTGGGAGGTAAGCTTCCATATCAGATCGGCCATGGGGCTGTCCTGCAGCGTCTTCAGGAGAGGACCATGACTGACATGACTTTCTCGAATATAGCTCTACTGCCTTGAGCATGGTATTCAGGTATGTTTATATTCGCCTTATATGGCTGGGCCATGCCTACTGCTTCTAACCACTGCTAACTCTATCGCCCGTCACTAGCCTGATGGATATCTGACCGAAGAGCGCAAAGCTGCCGACCCTGATCAGGGGTTCAGCACCTTCTTCTCTGAGACCGGTGAGCTTAATTTACTTTTATATTTATGAGGCGATAACTAAACCATCCCCGCGTCATAGGCCAAGGCAAATATGTCCCCCGAACCATCTATGCCGATCTCGAGCCCAACGTTGTTGATGAAGTCCGCACCGGTCAATATCGGAGTCTGTTCCACCCGGAGATGATGATCACTGGCAAGGAGGATGCCTCAAACAACTATGCCCGCGGTCACTACACTGTCGGAAAGGAGTTGATCGACCAGGTCTTGGACAAGGTTCGCCGTCTTGCCGATAACTGCTCTGGCCTCCAGGGCTTCCTCGTCTTCCACTCCTTCGGTGGCGGAACTGGCTCTGGTTTCGGTGCCCTCCTTATGGAGCGTCTGTCCGTTGATTTCAGTAAGAAGGTGAAGCTCGAGTTCTGCGTTTATCCCGCACCACAGACCGCTACCTCCGTCGTGGAGCCCTACAACTCGATCCTTACCACCCACACCACTCTTGAACACTCCGACTGCTCGTTCATGGTCGACAATGAGGCCATTTATGATATTTGCCGGAAGAACCTCGGTCTGGAGCGACCTAACTATGAGAACTTGAACCGTCTGATTGCTCAAGGTAGGCTACATCGTTTTATGAAATGAAATACGCTAACTCGGTATGCAGTTGTCTCCTCCATCACTGCCTCGCTCCGTTTCGATGGTTCCCTCAACGTCGATTTGAACGAGTTCCAAACCAACTTGGTCCCATATCCTCGCATCCACTTCCCTCTCGTGGCCTACTCCCCTGTCGTTTCCGCGGCCAAGGCATCCCATGAGTCCAACACCGTCCAAGAAATCTCCATGTCCTGCTTTGAGCCAAACAACCAGATGGTGAAGTGCGATCCCCGTAACGGAAAGTATATGGCAACTTGCTTGCTGTATCGTGGAGATGTTGTTCCCAAGGACGTCAACTCTGCCGTTGCCACCCTGAAGACCAAGAGCACTATTCAATTCGTTGACTGGTGCCCAACTGGCTTCAAGATTGGTATCTGCTACCAGCCACCTCAAATGGTTCCCAACGGCGACTTGGCCAAGGTTAACCGTGCTGTGTAAGTCCACCTCCTTCCTTGATTACTTGTATCTACTAACACCATTAAGCTGCATGTTGTCCAACACAACTGCTATTGCCGAAGCTTGGTCCGCCCTTTCACACAAGTTCGACCTCATGTACTCCAAGCGTGCCTTCGTCCACTGGTATGTCGGTGAGGGTATGGAGGAAGGCGAGTTCTCCGAGGCTCGTGAGGATCTTGCCGCTTTGGAGCGTGATTATGAGGAAGTCGCAACTGATTCGATGGAAGGTGATGAGGGTGCGGAGGCTGAGTACTAGGTCATCCCTCGAGTGGCTAAGTGATATGTTTATCTCTTGCGGATTACATACTCGATGGGCTAGATTTGGAACTTGATTCATCACCATGCGTTCGGAGTGATTGGAGCCTCTCATGTTCAGCGGGGGTTCATGGAGCCGACTTCTTGTCTTTTCTCTTTTATTCGTTGTGAGTCCATTTGTTGGAGGTTATCTCGCCTCAAATTCAGAATGGTACCCAATGGCACCTTTGTAATTCAGATACACAATTGCAAATCAACGTCCATACATAATAAGCAACCTTTGGTTTTAGCCTACTGTGACATATTATCCACGTCGGGTTTCTCTGGCGATGTATGCTGGAGGAAATGGGTTCCTCGGGTGCCCCCGTTTCCTTCTACGTAACACATTGAAGTTCTGGTATTTGAGGCTTTCCCTACATCCCAAACCGTTTTAGACAGCCCCATTATCAAGTCTTTTCAGACCCCCTCCAGAATCCACTAAATCTACAGGTTATAACCGTGACCCATCATTATTCCGTAAATGCCCCAATATAGCACCTAACCGCCTCAGCGCCTTCGGAGTCTCATCCATTGGTTTCTGCTCATCCCTCATTTCCTCAACCTCCTTCCGCGCTTCCTTCACCAACGGCAACAACTCTCCCCAGACCTCATCAGTATACCGCGTCAGCACACCCTCCCATTGCTCACGCCAGTGTTCTCTCGCCTGCAGAGCCTCGTCCTGAGTTTCCAAGCCCGACATCTCTAAGGCAGGGGCTAGATTAAGTGGATGGTCGGCAGATATCTCAACGTGCTGCTGCGAAGGCTCAGGAGGAAATATCTCGTTCATTAGGGTGCGGATTTGAGAGATTTGCTCGTGGGAAAGTCCCCAATTGGGTGGGGATTCGTCTTCCAATGAAGGAAGTGAGAATTGTTCCTCCATGAGAAAATCGGGGGCTGATAATATGGCTAGGACTTCTTCGCCATCCCGAAGTTGCTGCTCCTGCACTGTCGTCCCAACATCATGGTTGTTTTGCAAATTGCTGGTTAGCGGAGGGTGTTGTGATCTACTCCATGCATCTACTAAAGCATTATGGTTCTCATCCCAGTTAGGTTTAAGAGCATCATCTCCACCAAGGCCGGTAATTTTCTCTTCAGAAAGAGAAGAAGGCGTAAAAGAATCAATCCCATCCAGAAATGAAGAAAACTCCTGCTCGGATAGGGAAGTGTGGGCTTCGCTGTCGCCTACTCCTCGAAAACCCCCTTCCCGCAGATGACTCGGCTGCTGCTGGGCTCGCGAACTTTCAGCCCATGCTGAACTTCCGCTTCCGCTTCCCCCGGGGATGTTGGAAGACGATGATGTTTTGTTTCCACCTGGGAGGGCAGAGCGCGCTGTGGCGTGCAGTTCATTCCTGGTTGGAGCTCCGGTGAAAGCGCTGCGGGAGAGGGTGCTTGCCGAGGCTGTGATCCGAGAGAGCAGTGAGGGATCTTGATCTTGTGATGGTGGTCCGTTGGGTGGTAGGTTGTCATTGTCTGTGGGCTTTTGGGGGCCTTTTCCTTTGTCTTTTGAGGAGCTCATGGTGTTGTGTGCTCTCTGGATATCTTCTTCTTTTCTTGGCTGCGCAGCCAACAATGGTGATCCAACTAGATAATTGAACAATTTCAGCTCAATTTGATAAGAGACGTTTATTCATCGATAGCGTATTTTGGAGGTATACTTGGTTATATAAAATTGATAGTATATTTTGGCATGTGAATGTGTTTGATAGAAAGACGTGATTTAACCACGGAAGTCCCGTTTTAGTCTCGGGACCTGAGCAGCGGGCCGCTTTAATCTGAGCCGAGGGTGGGCGGCATTTAGGGGAAATCAGAATTCTTAGAACCAAATAATTTACGACCTTCCAGTCACTTCATAACAAAACACAAAATAAAAATTCTAAAGCCACCGAATTGTTTTGTAACTAGATGTTGTAGTGTGGACGAAACATATGGTATTAAAATTAGCATGATCCGCAAATTCTGACACTCTGGTCTCGTTCTAGCCCCCTTACAAGCTTTCGGAAGAGAGCTGTCTATAATTCTACTACGGCTACCTAGCTAGGTTAGTTCATAGTTCCGAGCCTCGTGTGTAGGTGATTGATCTTCTCGCAAGCCTCATCCGCGATAATATATCGTTATCCAAACCCCGGCAACTCCTGGCAATGAGAAGCCAGCATAGATATTTCCATCGTCATTTCGTCATTTTCGTAGACCATAGAGTGGAAAGGATATGAGAAAGCTAAACTCTTCGCATTTCAAAGCTTTGATAATGCGCCGGCGATGTTCTCGACTTCTTCTAGCAATGGATTTGGCCATGGCTTGCGTATATTTGGAAGTTTATTCAACTATTATAGACGCACACTAGAAAGTGTCCACAATCGTAGGGCAGTCGAATTTTAATACCCGTTATGTCGGCAACACCACAAAATTCAATTGAAACCCAAATTTCTAGGAGTTATAAAGCTGTTTGTAAATAAAAGTGACGTCAGGTAGGTACGAATTCTAACACCCCCTAGTGGGTGGTGGAATACCACTTACCTCAGAAGTCAAAGTAAATGCACTAGGATGCTCACCTGTCACCTATTTGACATAACTATTTTGTGTCTCTTCTCCACTCTAGGTTTTGCGTTGTAGTGACTTTGGAATTGGATGAATCTGGAGATGTTGATGACGTAGATAGCGTAAATAACAAGATTTGATGACTAGTCATCTAATTTGGCATGGTGTCTTTTATTGAGCCCTAAAAAGACTAAAAATATAACTAAGAACTAGACTAGACCCGCACTAACTATAACCATCTATATCAAGCATTTCTACCCTTCGTTTTAGCTGCCCAAGTGTTTTGGGAACCCGCTAGCTTAAAGAAACCGTCGAGAGTAAACGCGAAATTGGGAATAGAGGCAAAACAAACAATTAAAAAATATGTATCACAAGGAATCTGTGATGAGAGGAGCGAGGTGGGAGGTGGGAGTCTCGACCTTTTGGTGGCAGGGGGTTTGGACGAGATGCGCAGCTTAAGACGTAGAGAAACTGATCAAACTCACTACTGTACCCGACGGGTACAGGCCATCCGGCTTGTTTTTTAAAAGCACATTTCGCTATTTTGACATATTAACAAGGTATGTCATAGCTCAAGTTTAATACCTAAGGTAGGTAGGTATGCTATCACGTATTATCTACATATTTATCTGTAGAATATATCAAGATAAAAGAGATAAGAAAGTATAACTTCAGGTAGATAATACGTAAATCGTCAAAACCGATGTGTCAAG
Organism: Venustampulla echinocandica; assembly: GCF_003357145.1. Lineage (NCBI taxonomy): Eukaryota > Fungi > Ascomycota > Leotiomycetes > Helotiales > Pleuroascaceae > Venustampulla > Venustampulla echinocandica. The sequence continues at coordinate 737,151 of NW_022474206.1, read as the reverse complement.
TACTCGAGTATTGTGATCTGGCATAGTTCTTCCAACGGAGCCCCCTTTACTCGGGGTTTCTAACATATCCCGTGGCTATTAGCTTGATGCCTACCGCTTTGAGTTCAATGTTGTCGGTATTGGGGAGACGACTGATGGCATAGAGGATATGGGATATAGTTATTTAGAGTGGTGTGCTTGATGCTATGCCTTTTAACGTTATAGAGAGTTCGGATTCGACAGATACCTCGTTGATAACGGTCGAAGGTAGATTGTCTCTCCTTTTTTCTGTGGCACCTCGTACAAGACTTTGTCACTCACCTCGTCCTCGCTCTTCAAAAGGATTTGGCCCATTTCGATAATTGTTACTGGTCCCCAAGCTAATTCATTACCTTGACGAATTCCAAGTCTAATATCCCTACCTCTAGAACAATAGGATGGCTTGGTGCTTCGTTTAACTCAATTATATTAACGCGCGTAAATGAATTAGCTTCTTTCAATCTAGGAAGCCCAAATATATTTGCTCGTAACCAGTGCAACGGATGATCTTGTCCCTAGTTAAGATCTTTTTCTCCCCTTCGGTCGCGACTTCAATAGTCCTGTTCCCCACAAACCTCACATTACTCTAAACAAGCCCCACTCCCACCTGCTTAAACATATCGAATGCATAGCTATCAGTCCTTCGACCATCTCCCACTTCTCACCTTAGCTTCTAATAATTGAACATTCCGGGCGCCCATCGCAGAAGGCAATCCATAAGGACTGCCTTGTGAGGCAAGATGCACGACATTAGCGAAATTCCGGGTAGGCAGGCAACATTCGGGAATGCCCCCCGAACCAACAGCGCTCGACGAGAGCACGGCTCTTGTCGACTTTGGAGCGTAGAGTCTAGGCAGCATATTTGCTTACCTCGCCGCTCACGAGCACGAAAACATCAACAAGGATTTAGGAAGTAGCTTAGTCGACATTTTCAGAAACGTAGAGATTGCGTAAATCCTTCAAAAGGACGGAATTGACTCCTTGGATCTTAGGGATCCTTCGTAATAATTACACAATAATATAAGGCTTGCAGTGGCCACTTAGAAACTGCTTTGCATACAAACTTGGCATTTTGCAACGATGAGGTCACTGCCTATTTGTGGAAGCGCACGACTGGCGGCAGTGGAAACATTCAAAGCGGACTAAAACAGAATATAGAGAGTATATGCCGCGCCAAATCAAAGCCTAGCCATGCTATATCCACCAAGTATGATTGGTGATCCAGGCGCGGCCAGATAACAGGTGGTGTCGCGTTGTGCAGAGCAGGGTAAAGACGCCTTACCATATATGACCGCATCCCTGGGTACAGGCTTAATGGGATAATCCGGCTTGTCTGGTAAGTACAGTAGTATTGAATACTATATAGTCTTTCGATGAGACGTCTCGAGTGGATGAAGGCCAAAACAGAAATTAAAGACGATGTAATGTTCAAGAAGCAGACAGCAATAGAGTAGGCAAATACCCCGTATGTGACTTGCCCATAGAACAGGCTACCACGGTTCAACGGTCGTCGATCTCCCTATAGAGCTACCTGTGTTGTTGATGGTTGAATGACGCGTGCAGGGCCACGCCATACAATAAATGCCCTGTTTGCCAGCAGTCAGATGAAAATGCGACAGTGCGACAGCAAACATTCGGAGATTTGAACGACGTGTAAATGAAAATAGCTTAAACAACCCATTGATCGTTCCTAGAAATAAAGGGTTGGTGCGGAATGAAAGTTCAAAGCATAGCATATAGATGTTCTGTGCAGAAAGAAGACGAGGTTGTCATCGAAGGCGAAATTCGATCCAGTGAAATGTTGCTGCTGCTCTCGTCACTCGCCAAGCAGCAAAACCCCACGACCGTCCCTCGTCTCTCACATCTCGCACCTCAACCCTGACCTTTGACCGTGACCACCGAGTTGTCGTTCCATCCTCACTACAACCCAACCCAATACAACAACAGCACAACGCAAACAACATACAACCCAGCCCCAGAACCCCCATCACTCCAATATCCTTCGTCCAGCGACTCTTGTCAATCCCTTATCTTCCCACAGATCCCCCGCCGCGCCGCCGGAGCTTGCACTCCCACCTCACCACTGCCCACCTGGTTTCAACATTGACCCTTGCAAGCTACCTCAGCCTTTCACCTTCCAGCGCGATCAAGCTCAGAGCGCTATCTTCCCTAACGATCAAGCTTCTCGTGTGCGCGCCCGCGGCGTGGATATCTTGTTCTCCACACGGGTCTCGTTCAAGAGTCTAGCAAGATGGTAGACGCTGAGCCGAACTCTCCTACTTGGAAGTTCACACAGTTAGTCACTCCCCATTCTGCTTTGATGCGCGGAGCGGTTACATCTTTGGGGCGTGGCCCAATGTAATCTGCTTTACCAGACACGCCTTCACTATAGCTAATTTGCTGTCACATTGTTAACAAACTAACTTTTGATCAGATGTTTTGGTGATAAGGGAGATGTGGAGGATATCACAGAGGGTTGGTTATTCTCCGCCAGACGTCCGCACAAAGAGCTTTCTTTGGCAGATCAGATGCAAAACCACAGTGCACATGCTATAATCATAGGACAAGGCTGACGCCGTGATTTTAGCCGATATAATATCCACCGTGGAGTTCGATCATACTGGAAATTATCTTGCCACGGGAGACAAGGGAGGAAGAGTGGTTTTATTTGAGAGAAATGAGACGGTGCGTACAATGAAGCGGATGGCCTGGACCATAATGAAGGGCATGGAGGGACCAAGACCAAAATACTGACCTGATGCGAAGAAAAAAACTTGCGAGTACAAATTCCACACCGAGTTCCAATCCCACGAGCCCGAATTCGACTACCTCAAGTCCCTCGAAATTGAAGAGAAAATAAACAAGATTAAATGGTGCCGACGACAAAATGCTTCTCATTACCTCCTTTCCACCAACGACAAGACGATCAAGTTATGGAAGGTGTTTGAGAAGTCCTTGAAGGTGGTGGCTGAGAACAATCTATCCCATGATTTGACGCCTGGAAGCGTTGGAGGCGGTGGAGGCGTCCGGCCTATTGCGAATGCCCATTTTAGCAGTGCTCACGACCTTAAACTACCCCGCCTCACACACCATGACACCGTTGTCGCGGCTGTACCTCGTCGAACCTATGCCAATGCTCATGCGTATCACATCAACAGCATTTCAGTGAACAGCGATGGGGAGACTTTCGTTAGCAGTGACGATCTGCGGATCAATCTATGGAACTTGAACATTCAGGACCAGAGCTTCAATATCGTGGACATCAAACCTGCCAACATGGAGGAGTTAACAGAGGTTATCACCGCCGCAGAATTCCACCCCCAAAGCTGTAACTGGTTCATGTATGCCAGCTCAAAAGGAACAATCAAGCTCGCAGATATGAGAGAGAGCGCTCTGTGTGACCAGCACGCAAAGCGTAAGTGCTTTTATTCTCCACGGGTAGACCTTAACTGCTAACGTATCTTGCAGAGTTCGAGCAGGAGGAAGACCCTACCGCAAGATCATTCTTCTCAGAAATCATCTCCTCTATTTCTGACGTGCGGTTCTCCCATGATGGAAGGTACATTCTATCACGTGACTATCTCACAGTGAAGATTTGGGATGTCAATATGGAACGACAACCGGTGAAGACGATCCCAATACACGAACACCTGCGGCCTCGTCTCTGCGATACATATGAGAACGATAGCATCTTTGATAAGTTCGAAGTTGTCTTCTCAGGAGATGCGAAGAATGTCATGACGGGCAGTTACAACAACAACTTCATGATCTATCCTTCAGACCCTGATAAAGACCTCGAGGTGGTCTTGCAAGCCGATAAGTCAGCATTTAAGGCCAAGAAGGTCGGCGTGCCTACCCCCATCAACGCATCCACAAGCCCCACGGCGACAAATGGCAAGAAGGCGGGCAACTCGAGAGCTGGCAGCCCTGCGGCAGGAGGGGTTGGACAAGGTGGTAGAATGCGAAAGGAAACCGATGCCGACCAGATTGACTTTAACAAGAAGATCCTACACATGAGCTGGCATCCATTCGAAGACAGCATTGCCATCGCAGCGACCAATAACGTATGTATCCTGACACCGAGTTTAGTGTAGAATTGCTGCTGATCAGGTTTTAGCTTTTCGTCTTTTCCGCATTGTAGAAAGCGATTCTGCCAGATCTGGGTTCTATCGGCGCTTCAGTGCGTGGCAAGGTACAGCATTCACAAATCCGTTAATCCCAGGATTCGCAGCCCCCCTCAATTGCCCCGAGATTTTGCAGTCATGAGAAACGAAAACACAACATCATTATGATAGATAGATCGGCCACATGCACTGCGAAGGGGGTCGTAGTCAGTGTGAATAATCGGAGGATGGGTAGTCGTCTTAGCTGGCTGAAGGGTCCTGGTATTTTCTCCAGTAGCTGGGGGCAGTCGAGAGATAGGCCAGCAAACACATTATGGTATCGTTGTCACAGCTCGGGGGAATCTTTTCAGCGATCACTTAGGTAGACTAGCCACCTCGCAGATGAATAATGCAAATAAATTCGAGCATGCGGGAACCGTGTATGCCTATGTGAACCAAATCGATGCTATTTTATCAAGGATGCTCTCTGCTTAACAGTTGTTGTCTTTACTTAGTTGAAAACAGGTTGGAATTAGCTACGAAATCTAGATGGCAGGTTACAAGATAGTTCTCTTTAGGAATAGGAAATCCAGAAGTAATTCTAGTCTCCTGTCTTCTATAGTAGCGTCAAATAGCCCACTCCCATCCCACTCCCATCCCACTCCTATGTATCCCCGTATCCCACTTCCACGACCATTCGAGTAGTGAGCAGTCCATCCTTGGCGCATCATCCCTAGGAATACAGTACGAGATCCGTGGATGGCCTGTAACGGGGTACTGTCAGGCCTGCGCTGCTCTCCAGAACCCACTGGCACTCTCGTACTGCGTGAATACCCTCGCTGGCCCATCCTTACGGCACCGGCCACGGGCGACAAAACAAGCACAGAGCCAGCCCAGAAGGCCCCAAACGCCGGGATTTGTGCCTGAAACTAGAAGCTTTTTGGTCTGATGTTTTCCGCCACTCCCGCGCCGCAGCTTGTCACGATTGCCGAAGCCCTGCGAGGAGCGCAGAGCGCGGCGCTGATAGGGTCGAGGACCAGAATCCTTCAGCTGGCTGGCGCACTGGCTCCGCGGTACTTTACTACAGACTTGTGACTTTGGATGCGCCGCAGTGGAGGAACTCCGGACACTCTAACGGTCTGACCTCTGACCTCTGGACTCTGGAATGATCAATTGCCCATTTTTTGCTTGCCCTATCCACTGCCCACTGTTCCTTGCTGGCCTCCTCGCGGCACTTAGTGTGTGATCCCACACCTGGATCGATCTACTGTGTTTAAGTAAGTGCCATGTGCCGATCCTCCTTGTCCATGTCCATTTGTCCAGTCAGCACCGGGAGCATGAACGAGAGAGAGCGTGCTTTCCGGTGAACAACGTGTTAATTCGCAAATTCGAATCCTGCCTGCTCCGCCGGGTCTGCCGGCCCCTATATCTTCGCGCTGCCCTTGCTTGGGGAAGATCCCACAAAAACCAAGCAACCAGATGATGGCGAGGAAACGCAGAGCTGACTCCAGCAGCACCCAGCCCATCGTCAGCCCTATGACCTCCACTCCTCGTCGACGATCAACCCTCCGAGACCTGCAAAGCGCGCCAAGTGATGGAGGTGTAGTAGTCCCGAAGGTCATCAATGCTGCGCCGTCCTTGGAAAAAGCAGAGATGTATGGCATAGACGACCCGCGCCCGGCTTCCTCGAGGATGTTGGCTATGGCGGGCCGCATTTTTATCGAGACCATTCCGCAATGGCTCGCGGTGGGAGCGATGCTGGGCTTGATCTTTGGCGGCTGCTGCTCAAATGTGAGTAGAGTGCCCTTGCCCTTGCCCTGACGCACATAGCGTGGCTGTGGAGGAAAGGAGGGACGCTCATAATATTTTTGCAGGTTTTTGCGCTGGAAGCTATTGTGAAGTAAGTCAACGTGGCTGGATCTACTTGCAGGTCAATCAAGATGCTAATAGCTACGCGTCAGAGTCGAGCCAGACAGCGGTATGGACAAGCGAAGGATGGTGACCGCCTGCTATAACATAAAGCTGACGTCTACAGGGACGCTGTTGACTTTTGTCCAATTCCTCTTCGTTGCTACCACAGGATACATCTCCCAATTCGATCGAACTCGACCTCCGCTATTCCTCAAGCCGAACCGTGTCCCTATCCGCCGTTGGATGTTCAACATCCTTCTATTTTTTACGATTAATGTCTTGAATAATCATGCATTCAGTTACAATATATCGGTCCCGATACATATCATTCTTCGATCTGGGGGCAGTATCACAACACTCGCTGCGGGCTATCTATGGGGGAAGCGGTTCTCGAGGATACAAGTGCTGGCAGTCACCCTCTTGACGGTTGGGGTTGTGATTGCGGCGTGGTCGGACCAGCAATCAAAAGTACGGTACAATGATACGGTTAAAGATGTAGCTAATACCTATGGCAGAAGGACGTTCAGATATCGCAAGACCTCCCGCCCTTCAGCACCGGACTTGCCATACTATTTTTCGCCCAGGTGCTCTCAGCTATCATGGGCTTATACACAGAAGAGACATATAAAGAATATGGTCCTCACTGGAAGGAGAACCTCTTCTACTCGCACTTATTGGCATTGCCTCTATTTATCCCATTCATCCCCTCGATGCATAGGAAACTCCTGAAACTAGCTGCCTCTCGGCCGTTAGGATTACCATTCCAAGATTCATATGAAAATCTACCAATGGAGTTGCGAAAAGGGCTAGACCGAATATATATACCGAGCCAGCTCGCATATATGGTCACCAATGTACTGACGCAGTATGCTTGTATCCGGGGAGTCAACCTGCTTGCCTCGGCGGCATCAGCACTCACCGTCACAATTGTTCTGAATGTACGGAAGTTGGTGAGCTTGTTATTGAGTATCTGGCTCTTTGGGAACAGGCTTTCACCAGGGACCTTGATTGGAGCATTTATAGTATTCTTCGCCGGCGGAATGTATGGATTAGAAGGGTCCAAGAGTTCCGGACGAGCTAGACATAGGGCAGCCACTGTTACCACCAATGGTAAAATAGGACAGAATTGATATGTCAGATATCTAAAACCAACCGGTACAGTGTCTTATGCGGACTTGTTCAGTTATTCCCATACCTTTGTAGAGCGCTGCATTAATGTAGCGAAGTGAAATGTGATTGGAGTTGTCTAATGCAGGAACAAGGTTGGCCACTGCGGCTTACGGCGGCACAAAGATCCGCGTATCTCTTTATTACTTATCTATCATCATCTGGCATCTCCAAGAAAGCTTAACTGCATTATTGCATCGCATTATTGAATCACGATGGTTTACCCGTATGTCGACAATATCGATGATGAGTCGGACACAGGTATGCTGCCAGAGCCTGCTATGCCGTCATCAGATGACGGAAGCCCAGAGACTACGAGCCCTGATAATGCGGACGATGGAATGCTCCTTCGTGATGTCCAGGAGAAGACAGCTTACTACGACCACGCCGCAGAGAAGCAAGTGAGCCAGGAAGAGGCAAAGTTATTTTATCAACGGATTCAATTCGATGCACAGAAGACTGGAGGAAACAATTGGGAGAACTCCCAGAACTCCCCACAGGAGAGCCCGGCTTTGCTACCAAGGGCCCACACCAACGGGCTCGACGGACAAGCATCAATCCGACGGTCAGACAGTACTAATTCAATAAAGAATGGGCAAAGGGCCCCCCAAAGGTTTGCAGATGAGTTACGTCCCCAGAATAACCATTTATAGCTGACACTTGCGCAGCGCCACCAAATACAAACCTACTCTTCCCATCGGCCTGGCAGATCCCGCCAAACCCCCCGAGAGCAATACTATACAAGAGCCAGGTATAGCACTGGCTCCAGGGAGTCCTGCCGCATTGAATCGAACTGAACCATTACTTCGCGCCGATCGAGCTGCCAGAGACCATGCAGCACACCCACATCTGCCTCACGAACCTAAGCCGTTGCTGGAGACGGAGGGTATACATGGAGCTGGTGCTGGTATAGGCATCGGGAATGGTGCCGGTGGATTTGCCGATAATGATTCTCATATCACATCAGAACTAAGCACCATATACTCGAACGTCCGAAAGATCCTTGACATCCGGCACAAGTACATGCGGTTGTCGATGCAACAAAATGGCGACAATCCAAAGGACGATCCCAACTGGAACATCTACCCGCCACCCCCAGAACCAGCTTGGTATGAGGAGAAGGACCGTTCTAATAGTGGCTTTGGAGCTGGCAAGGCAAGTCAAAGTACAAGTGTGTCAAATAGCGTGATTCTTGAGAAACCTCAGAGCAAAGTGAACGACAATGTTAGATCTTTCAGCTCCACAAGCCTGTATCAGGCACCTCAGAGTCCTCATAGTTCCAAAGCTCACAAAAATAAACGGAAACTTGGCCAGGACATCGGTGAAGGCTTCGACATGGAAGATGTTTTCCCTCTGCCAGGTCCCAGCGAGATGACCTTTCGGCTGGATGGAAATGGCGTATACCAGGTATATGAGAACTCCAAGTCAGATGAAGTCGATAGCCCAGTCATGAACATACCCACAATCCGAGAGTACTACATGGATTTGGAAGAGATTCTCAACATTTCTTCTGACGGGCCGAGTAAAAGCTTCGCATTCCGCCGGCTGCAATATCTGGAAGGCAAATTCAATCTCTATGTGCTTCTGAATGAATACCAAGAAATGGCAGACAGCAAGAGGGTTCCTCATCGAGACTTTTACAATGTCAGAAAGGTCGACACTCACGTTCATCACTCTGCCTGTATGAATCAGAAGCATCTCCTGCGTTTTATCAAAAGCAAGATGAAGAAATGCCCCGATGAGGTAGTGATGTACAGAGATGGGAAGCATCTTACCCTGGAGGAAGTCTTCCAGAGTATCAATTTAACAGCGTATGATCTCAGTATTGACACGCTCGATATGCATGCTCACACCGACTCGTTCCACCGATTCGACAAATTCAATCTTAAATACAATCCAATCGGGGAATCACGTTTGAGAACAATCTTCCTCAAGACCGATAATTTCATTAATGGTAGATACCTAGCGGAGATCACCAAGGAGGTGATTTCCGACCTAGAGTCAAGTAAATACCAGATGGCAGAGTGGCGTATCTCGGTCTACGGGAGAAGTCTTGACGAATGGGACAAGCTAGCCGCTTGGGTTGTCGACAACAAACTGTTTTCGCACAATGTCCGCTGGTTGATTCAAGTTCCCCGGCTGTTTGACGTTTACAAGTCCAGCGGTTTAATGGAGAACTTTGAGCAAGTCATCGTAAATTTGTTCCAGCCTCTTTTCGAGGTTACCAAAGACCCGAACAGCCACCCGAAACTACACATTTTCCTTCAGAGAGTCATCGGCTTCGATAGCGTTGATGATGAAAGCAAACCAGAGCGCAGACTCTATAAAAAGTTTCCCGTACCCAATGTCTGGGATTCGAAACAAAATCCTCCATACAGTTATTGGATCTACTATCTGTTCTCCAATATGTCGTCTTTGAACGTGTGGCGGAAGCAGAGAGGCTTCAATACATTCGTTCTGAGGCCTCATTGCGGTGAGGCGGGTGATACAGACCATCTCGCTGCGGCAGTCCTCTGTTGTCATAGCATCAGTCACGGTCTACTGCTCCGCAAGGTTCCGTTACTTCAATACATATTCTACCTCGAGCAAATCGGCGTAGCAATGTCTCCACTCAGTAACAACGCACTATTTCTAGCCTATGAACGAAACCCGTTTCTACAATATTTCAAACGAGGCTTGAACGTTTCCTTATCGACAGATGATCCTCTTCAGTTTGCCTTCACGAAAGAGCCCCTTATCGAGGAGTATTCCGTTGCTGCCCAAATCTATAAACTTAACGCGGTAGATATGTGCGAGCTGGCAAAGAATTCGGTATTGCAGAGTGGATACGAGCATACCATTAAACAGAGATGGCTAGGACCTGCTTACTACCTCCCTGGTGTCAGGGGCAATGCAATGGCGAAGAGCAATGTTCCTAACATTCGTGAAGGATATAGGCATGAGACTCTACTTCAGGAGCTTGCAATGTGAGTGCTTCGGCTGATGAGTATGTTCGAGCAACACCAACTGACAATAATAGGATTGAACGGTATACGGGCCATTCAACACCAATCGCCGAAATTCATAACAAAAACGAACCAGGTCCCTATAAAGTACCAGAAGGTCCAACTTCACCGATATCTATGACGAATAATATGAGAGCTTCGCCGAGCATAAAGTCAGCCGAGTCCCTAGCTTACCAGCAATCCCCTGCCCAAGCTGCTCGAATCCCGACCTCGCAGTCGCAGGTCCAACTAGATTCACAACAGAGCAGCCACGTCAACCGTAGTCCGTTGCAGCATGCTAAAACATGGGACAGAGGGAGTTCTGTCTCGCTGCCCCATGCTGGTGCATTGTCAAGAGAATCCTCATGGCCTGTAGAGGGGTTCGCTGATCTACACCTATCTGGAAACGAGCCTAGGATCTTTCCCGGATTGGTCAGTAGAACGCAGAGGCGGGACAGTGTAGCGAAGAAGAATGGTACGGGTGAGGCGGGCGAATATGGTGGCGTAGGTGTATTGTCTAAGCAGGGCGGAAGGAGGAATTCGATACGAGGGGTTGATGGTGCTGTGGAAGAGGAGTTTGAGAGTGACGAGGAGTCAAATTAGATTGTATGGTTTTACGATGAGCAGTAAATGAGTTTCTTGGGGTTGGGAAAGATGAATAGCGTAATATTCCGTGCCTTATTTGACATTGGAGAGATAACGTTGGTTAAATTGGCGGTTGGGATTGTATCAATAACAGCGTGGGCAGGAACTAGAATTGATATCCTATAGAATTACCGTGCTTGTGCTTGTGCCCGTATAGATTGTGCCACTCTTGGTGTTACTAGGTATGTATTTTAGGAATTGACTTTTGAGGTTATCAGTATCCTTGCTATAAACTTGCCCAATAGATCATCAACTGCAATTTCGATCGGCAGTTACCTTTCCCGAAGCTCTACAGAATTCCCCCGTGGGAAGGACAAAACAATAGGCTAAACCACAAGGAGAAATTCGGCACGACTTCAACACCTTTTTTTTAATCTTCTGTACAACAAAAGCCAGGCATCTTCACAGGCTTCCCAAGTTCATCCTCGGGCACGTCTCATTATTCTTTGTTTCTTTTCCCACGCCTGCGCATATACTTCGAATTCCATGCATTGACCGGGAAAGATATTATCCGCCAGTTCGCCGTTAGGTATCGATATAATTATCTCATATCACTCCTAATTAGAGCGGAGGGTTAAAAAACAACAAAACTTCACGATGAGTCAAAGGCCGTCGAGTCAACTCTCGGAAATCGACAATGATCAAAAGTGGGGACTGACAGAACAACCACCACATGAAGACATTCTACCATCAACCCCCTCTCCAGTCGCAGAGGAAGCAGCTGCAGTTTGTGAATCTAATCATGGCGATGATAATAGAGATTTAGAGCGCCGGCTGGTGAGGAAGATTGATCTGCGATTATGCACGATTGCGGGGATGCTTTGCAGTTTGAATTTGTTGGATAGTGGGATTATTTCGAGTGCGAGTGTGACGACGATTTTTGAGGACTTGGGGCTTGGGGTAGGGAATAGATATGTGAGTCTTCGGGAGTTTTCTTGTGCTTGTTTTGTTTTTGTTATTTGTTTTGCTGTGGATCATAAATGAGGCATATAGTAAAGATGGGAACATGAGGTACCACCAATGACATTGGCTGAGGAAAACTTACGCGTTCTAGAATTTGGGTTTCGTGGAGGGTGTGTTGGATCTATACATCTCAAATGTATTAAGAATTATAAAGGGTAGCTTGGGAGTTTTGAAATATTGCTAGGGAAAGATTAGTAGTGTCTCGATTAATGTCCATAGCGAGTATATCTAGTTTGAGTGGGAGGCGAGAGAAGTTGGAAGGTGATTCTTAAGGGTAGGGCTGATATAAATAATAGTCGGTAGCTATCCTGGTATATACAGTTGCGAGCGTCGCATTTCAGTTACCTGCTACGATTGCAGTGCGGATTTTTGGGCCCAGACTGGTGTTCTCGATCATTACTGTGGGGTTTGGATTGGTCACTATGGTGAGGATCTTAATTCTAGTGAAGTACCTAAGGTTAGTTTTCTAATTGTGGATATCTAGTGTACGGCGTTCATCACCAACTGGCAGCAAATGGTGGGGTTGAGAGTGCTGTTGGGTATAATGCAAAGTTCTATATTTCCCGGACTCAGCTACCTGATCAGCACTTGGTATACCCGGAAAGAACAGCAACTACGCTTTGCCTTCTTGCAATCCGGCGAGGTAATTATCCTTGGTCTTGGGGGATTCCTGAATTTCGGGTTGAACCACCTTAATGGTCGGGGCGGACTTAAAGGTTGGCAATGGATGTTCCTTGTGCAAGGTCTTATTGCTATTGGTAAGTTATCCTCGCTAGAAGGGTGACTTGTAATGTGTTTTGTGAGCTGATATTTTGAAAAATAGTTATCGGTTTCATCACCTACCTCTGGATCGTCGACTTCCCAGAAAACTCCCATAAGAGCTTCCGCTTCCTCTCCGCTGAAGAACAAGCCTTTGCAGAAAACCGAATCACAGAAGACAGAGATGACGTGCAAGCCGATCCATTCTCCTGGCGGGAATGTCTCATACATTTTCTTGATCCGAAACTCTACTTGTTCGCCATGCTGTTCTTCTGCTTGAATCTGGTATCCACGTCGTTGTCGTATTTCCTACCGATTATCCTGCAAGCGGGGATGGGATTTTCCACGGACAAGGCGATTCTTCTCTCTGCTCCGCCGTACTTTTACGCTGTTATTCCAGTCATTATATCATCCATTGTCGGCGATCGATATCAGCTGAGAGGCTTGGTAATTACTTTCAACTGCCTCTGCACGATTGCTGGGTTTGGTATGCTGGGCTTCTCTGAGCAAGTCACGGTCCGGTATGTGGGAACATATCTTGCCACTGGGGCCTATATTAGCAATGTGAGTATCTGATTCCACAAGATAACGTATTGTTCTGGTAGACTTGCCACGACGCAATACACCCTTTCCAAGTAGCTGATGAAATATCCCTGAGATTGAGGTCCGCTGACAGCTTGATGATCTAGTGGGCCGCAATGACCGCATATCAAACATCAAACATTGCTACGCAATGGAAGCGCGTGACATTTTCTGGGACCATCGTAGCTTGCAATGGACTTGGCGGAATAGCGGGAAGCTTTATTGTGAGACAGCAAGAGGCGCCTAGGTATATGACTGCCATATGGATCAGTATAGGATCGCACATCGTGATTATCTGTATAGTTGCAGTTTTCTCGGTGTATTTCTGGGTTGCCAATTCACAGCAGAAGAATGGGAAGAAGATATTAGAGAGCAAGATAGATTTTAGATATACATATTGAGACGAGAACAAGGGGGATAATGAGTGGTTGAAGACGCCTGATACACTCTGTGCCGGGACTTCACAACCACACATAACCACGGTAGAATCGACCATTGACACAGGAGCATTGTCATTCAGCCACAGCAGGATCCCATGGCATACTTTGCCAGGTTTATTCAGTTGATGTTATTCACAGAAGACGGTTTCTGTGGCGAGGCCAACAACACAGAACTAGCGCTTTGAGCATACATGCTACCACAGCAGCAGGGCAACTTTCCCCTCTGCAACTTTGCAGCTCTTGCATACTTGTATATATAACAGAAACCCATGTTATTATCTGCTCCTCTCTCTCTTCATCGTCCCCTGATCATTTAGTGACGTTATTCGTAGTTGATAGATCGACTGGGCACGCTAGCCGAAGTTTAGACGGACCGGTGGCTGGCGCACCAAGACCCAGGCCCTTCACCCTCTCACACGTCTCTCCTCGCTCGACGCTCACTCATCACTCAGTCTGGTGGACCAGCCAAGCTGATATTACCTCAGTATTGTCGCAGATCACCACTACCACAACGCCCGCCACAGCCACGACAGCTTCGACTTTGCGCAGTATCCTTAAGCCAGCGCCAGCCTTTGTGCTCTTGTTGCTTCCGCCTTTCCACGTTCACGAACCAAATCCAGAAGCTCCCTATTCCCCTGGCGGCAGCCCGATCCTGACCTTGGCCTCAACCTGGGCTTGAACAGGCCGAAATTGCATGGGCCCATCCTACCTGGGTTTCGAAGGAAGAATTTGTGTTGAGTCCCTAGAAACGAGGAGAGGCTGTGGTGCTACGAACTGAAAGGGCGAAGATGGGTTTCCTCGGGATCTACAAGGCTATCTACGACTATACGCCCCAAGGAGAGTCGGAGCTCACGATCGCTGAGGGGGATATATTGTATGTGCTAGAGAAGAGCGGAGAGGATGATTGGTGGCGCGCGAAGAAGAGGGCGACGGGCGAGGATGAGGACGAACCAGAGGGATTGATTCCTAATAATTACATTCAAGAGGTATGCTACATATTTCTGCCGTGCGCGTCTTGATCTTGAGGGACCGGTCACCAGGAAGTCCCTCATTTCCCTAGAGCTTGACTTGTTTGCTGTTAATTAGATGTGCACGGCCAAGTAATAGGGAGATGTTGCTAATGAGAATGCAAGGCCGAACCTATAAGCCACGCCCGCGCGCTATACGACTACACCAGACAGACAGACGAGGAGCTCTCATTCTCTGAAGATGCCCAGCTGGAAGTGTTTGATACATCGGATCCAGATTGGATATTGGTTGGGCTTGATGGGGAGTATGGATTTGCGCCGGCGAACTATATCGAAGTGCAAGACGAAAAGGAACAGGAGAAAGTGCTAGTTGCACAACCCCGCCCTCCAATCCTTCCAAGACGGCCGGCTCAGGCTGAAGCTGAGGATGAACCGGAGACGCCAGAATCGCCTATTAGTCCAGTTCAAAGCCCAGCCGCTGCTCTAGCAAACGTCCTTACTCAGAGAAAGTTATCTGCCCCGGCAGCTAGACCAACACCACCTCAGTATACCCCTGAGGCTTCAGACGAGGATGAACCACCGACTCCAACACTGCCTGCCAGACCTGTCTCTCAGGCGAGAGTTCCTGATCGCATCGATGTTCAGGCTGCAAGATCGGCACCACACCATGGCGTGTCGGCATCTCCACCATACAACAGAGCTACCCATCGAGGCATCGATGAGGAGGTTGCACAACCCTCCCCCCAGGGCTTCCACATGTATAATATCAACGAGATGGTGTCGGTCATGGGCAAGCGCAAGAAAATGCCAACCACTTTGGGAATCAATATGGGAACTGGTGTAATACTGATAGCCCCTGAAAAGACTCGGGATGGGCCGGAGCAGAAGTGGACGGCAGAGAAGATGCAGCATTACTCATTAGAAGGCAAACATGTCTTCCTTGAGTTGGTCCGACCAAGCAAGAGCGTAGATTTTCACGCAGGCGCGAAAGATACAGCAGAAGAGATAGTCAGCGCCCTTGGAGAGCTTGCAGGTGCTGTTAGGGCTGGAGGATTACAGGATGAAATAATGGCCGGCTCTGGTCAAGCCCAAAAGAAAGGACAAATTCTTTATGACTTTATGGCGCAAGGAGACGACGAAGTTACGGTCGCAGTTGGTGATGAAGTCATTATAATTGACGACACGAGGAGTGAAGAATGGTGGCAAGTACGGCGCCTTAAGACAGGGAAGGAGGGAGTTGTTCCGAGCAGTTATATTGAGATTACTGGAACCATCAGTGTCCCTAGTATGAGTGGCCTCAATGCTGGCCGGTCGGGCGTCGACCAGAACCGATTTGAGGAGGAGCGTCTCGCGAAAGAATCTCTGAAAGCAGCTCGGAGAGAGGAGGATTCGCGAGGGTCAGAGGTAGGCCCTGGCATGCGTTTACCCGAAAGGGGCAGTAGTTTGTCGGCGATTGACAATACTCCACAACAGAGAAGTAGACGAGAAAGTGGCCGAAATGATAGCAGCGCATCCCGCTCTTCAAAATCTAGTGAGTATACCTGCACCTGACTTATGATTGCATACTAATGGCTTCCAAGAACCCGATCCCACAAAAGTCCGAACCTGGACCGACCGGTCGAAATCCTTCAGCGTCGACGCTCAATTCTTGGCTTTGAAAGATGGCAAAATCAATCTACACAAAATGAATGGTGTCAAGATTGCTGTTCCAGTTGTCAAGATGTCTGTTGAAGACTTGGAATATGTCGAGCGGATCACAGGAGTATCGCTAGACGAGGACAAACCATTATCAGATATCAAAAAACAACGATCAAGACAGCAGGCTGACTCTCGTAGTTCAGGCTCTCAACATGTGGGCGCTACCATCGAACGTTCGCAGAAGCCCGAGTACGATTGGTTCCAATTCTTCCTCTCATGCGATGTTAACGTGGGGCTTTGCGAGAGGTATGCCCAAGCTTTCCAAAAGGATTCCATGGACGAGAGCGTCTTGCCTGATATCGATGCTACCATACTCCGAACCCTTGGTTTACGTGAGGGTGATATAATAAAGGTGATGAAGGCGCTCGACAAGAAGTTCGCTCGTTCCGGAGGAAAGAGGGGTGTTAGCTTTGGAGGTGAGGAAGTTATCGGCGCTGATGGCGATGGCGGTGGGCTCTTCTCTGGCCCTGGTGGTACTTTGAGGAATAATACTCGCAAAGGGCGCCCTGCGCCTGCGGTTCAGACCCCCTCTTCTGTGGATCCAAACGCCTTTTCTCAGGATGCTAAAGATAAGGACAAACCCACCCATGAAGGTGTCGCTACCCCGATCGCCTCTGCGCCTATACCCGCTCAGAAGGATGTAGCTAGAAGCGGATTCGACGATGATGCTTGGGATGTAAAGCCATCGAAGCAACAACCCCAGCCACCTTCGAGTCAATCAGTTAGCCAACCTTCTCAAGCTCCGACAGTCTCAGCACCTGCTCAGGTGCCCGCATTAACTAGTTCTATGCAGGAAATTTCTCTCCTGTCTCAGCCATTAGAGCCTACAAAAGCTCAACCTCTTCCTCAAGTCACTCAAGCACCGGCACCGCAACCTCAACCCCAAGCCCAAGGACCACCACCAGTCACACCATCGGTTTTCGCCGGTATTGGAAACCAGCAGACAGGACTTCCACAACAACAGACTGGCGCTAATATGCAATTCAACCCTCAGATGCCTTTACAGCAGGGCATAGCTCGTCCTCCTCCTGGGCAATTCCAGCCGCAAACTCAGGGCGGACTCATGATTCCCGCTCCCCCAAGTCGACCATTGTCAGCACCCCAGGTAAACCAGCAGAGCGCATTCTCAATACCTCCACTCCAAGCCCAGACCACCGGAATGCAAACTTCTGCAGGCTTCCAATCTCAAATAGCTCCACCTGGCCAGAGTTTGAACGATTTAAGGATGATGACTGGTTACAACGGCCAGCAAAATATGCCACAGAACAACATGGGCATGATGAACCAGCCACAAAATTTTAACCAGTTCAACAACCCCCAAGTACCTAATGGGTTCCAATACCCAATGCAGACGGGCATGCCCCAGCAAAACTTCATGAACAATGGAGCAGGACCATTTGCTGATCCACGGCCCCAGCAATTCTCTCCAGCCCAGCAGCAGCCAACTGGATTTCAAAGCTCATTTGGGCAACCTCAGCAACAATTCCCACAACCTACTGGAGTCAATTCCTTCTTACCTCCCCCATTGCAACCCACACCCACAGGTATGCAACAGCAGAACGGATTCCAATCTTCTTTTAGCCCGCCGCCGGTTCCCCCAATACCCCAACAAAACACTGCTATGCCTTTGGTCCCTCAAAAGACGGGACCTCCTCCACCTGTCAGGTTCGGGGTTTCGGGCGATACCAAGAAGCTTATGCCTCAAGCTACAGGGCGTAGAGCAAACTTGGCACACGCTAGTAAGTAACCCCTTTTACTATTCCGGCCATGAATAACCAGTTTCTAACGTATTATTTTGCAGCTCCCCAAAACCCATTTGGTTTTTAGAGCACGAGATGTGTACATTCCTCGCACATTAGCGGTTCTCTTCTCTGTAGAATAGGCATAGCTATGCATTGAGATGTTTATAATCTTTACCCTTTTATTACATGATGTATCGACGATCACTTTGTTCTTAATCAGTAAATGAACCTTCCAATGGCTATGTTTCTGTGATGTTCCGATGCCTTTTCCTAGGGGAGATACCTTAAGCCTGTAGATTGAGTGGCCCAATCAAGAAACCTAATTCTTTGGGGGTTGGGTAATGGTTCCCCACCGGCCTGTGTTGATCTCGGTGAGAGAATCATTGGTTTGTTTACTACGAGCAATAGCCGTTTCAGCTACCAATAGTGATAATAATAGATGGCATGGTTACGGGAAATGAAGATAATATCCCAGAAGACCCCGTATCTCGACTACTCCAGGTCTCTTCTATGTTTTGGCTCTGATAATGTCAGGGTAATTATTGTGGAACGTAGTGCCCTTGCTTGATTAACGAGGGATACTAGCATAGGTACTTTGGACTAACTTTTAAGATTATATGTCATTAATATAGCAAAATATAAGGGTATCTACAGCTAGTTTTGCAATCTCTATCGCTCCGTTGGTCGGTCGGTCCGATTCTGGAAAAAATGAAAAAGACAGGCCTAGTGCGTACACATAGACGGTGCTCATCCAAGCCCGTACGCCGAAAAAGACAGAACACCCGCTCAAACCCATATAGTGATCCGTGAACTCCAACCCGCTTCAATTCGCTTGATCAAAAATTATACGTCGGCGTAGTAGGAACATGTCCCCGAGAGACAGTGGACCCTTGGGAGCCTGGATGCGGGGGATCGCTCCGATTTGGCTCATGGGTCACGGTAGGGCTGTTGGCCCGCTGTACTGCGCGGATCTTGTCGTTTGCGTAGAGCTGGTCGATCTGTGATCGTCCTGTGGGGGAGTCGAATTGGTAGAGCGGTTGGAGACCAGGTGTTTTCCGTTTTAGGAAAACATAGCGGTTGACCCACCATCTAGGAAGTATTAGCACTCATGACTAGCTTAGGAGATATCCCGAAGAGGTGAACTTACGGTAGTGCTTGGGTGAGTTGGTAGTGCATATGTGTGCGGGTTGGAACAGCAAAAACGTAATCCAACTCTTCGAGAGTGCGCTGCTTAGTTTCAGGCACCCAAAGGAAGATCATGCAGAATGCAATGACGTTCAGCCCGGCATAAAAGAGAAAAGCACCCTGTGGACTTCGTCAGCTAAGGTACAATAAAATCAGATCTGGCAGCAACATACCAAAATACCCATGGCATCCTTCATTTTGGGCAATGTAATACTGAGGATAGCCGCCCAGAGAAGATTAACAGCAACGGCCCATCCCATGCCGACTTCACGATGTGATAAAGGAAATACTTCAGCAGAGTATGTGAATGGTACAGGTCCCTCGCCTGGACTGTAGAAAATTCCAAAAACGTAAATAAACAAGGCCATAAGTCCAAGATGAGCTTTGCTTTCAGTCGGGATGAGGGAGGAAAGGCCGACGGCCAGCAAGCTCCATGCCATGTTAGGAAAAGTAAACAAGAGCAGGCTACGTCGTCCGTAGGTGTCGATAGTCCATATAGCAGGCCAAGCAAACACAAAGTTGACCAATCCAAACCCAAAACTCGCAATTAGAGCCTGATGAGGCGTGGCTCCCGCGTCGACAAACACAGTCGATGAGTAGAATGCAATGACGTTAATTCCACACATTTGTTGAGCCATCATAACGGTAAATGCGGCAAGAGTGGCACGTCGTAAGCGCGGGATAGTAAAGAGCTCGATAAATCTATTCATGTATGTGTTCCGTCCAATAATCTGAGCCTCTAGCTCTAGTTGTGAGTGGATGTAGTAGAGATCGCGTGCTGCTTGGATAGGGTTGTTCCGAAGCCGGAGAAGCGAGTTATAGGCTTTATGATATAGGCCTTTCTTCATGTACCAGCGAGGAGACTCGGGGCACAGGTAGACAAGGATAACAAGGGGGACAGCTGGAATAAATGCCGATCCAAGTTGGAGACGCCAGGCGATGTCCCCGACTTCAGCTACGACCAGATTGGCGCAGAACCCGAGGAAGATGCCGAAAGCGGTCCACATTTGCCAGCTCATGACCACTGTGTAAAGTCAGCCTGTGAGTTCAAGTAACTTCAAAGCATAATGCTATAAAGAAACATTTATCCTCGGAAGGTAATACTGACATGCGCCGCGAATAGCCGCTGGTGAGTTCTCAGCAGCGTATATTGGTACTGTGCTTGCCTTTGCACCCATCCCAAGACCCAAGATAATTCGGCAGATGAATAGTTGCGGCCAGGTATGCGTGAAAGCAGATCCAATGACAGACCATAAGCAGAAATTTCCAGATACAAATATCGTCCCTCGTCGGCCTAAGTAATGATTTAACGGATCAGACAGCCAGCACCCAAGGATGGCAGACCCAATATAGGGAGCTGCATTGACTAAGCCGACCAGCAGGACATCTCGAGTTGAGTTCGTGTGGATGCCCATGTATTTCGGAAACGTCAAGTTCGCTCCGTTAGAACCTATGAATTATTAGCGGTTTGTCAAGCGGAATATAAAGACCCAAGAAAATCGAATAGGAGATCCTTTGAATCGCAAAACGCTACAGTCTGCGACCCAAGCTCACGGCTAATAGGATTTTAGGAGCTGGAAGAACTGCCGCCCCGAATTTCAGTGCGATTGGACGATCCAGGCCAACAAAGGCACCCGCCTCGTCCTCTCAATGCTCCTGCTTCCTCACTCGAGTGGTGCACTTCCTGCAGTATTTTGCATTCTAAACATTATCGCAGGAGAACTTCGTACCCGTTTGATCCCATCCCTGGACAGCTGCACCAATTGAACAGCATACGATCGTAAAATAGAGCGCCTTGGGTTGCCTCCACTTGTGCAGTACTTCGTTTCTTAACGCTTCCACCTCCTCGTCGCTGAGTCTTTCCGGGCCATCGATATCCTCGTAATTCGTCGGGTCCCTTGCCACCAGCGCGCCTTTCCTCAGCAATGGAATGATATCTCCGAGGCCTTTCTCGTTCGCGAAATCGTCCACTTCGTGCAAGAGCAGCTGTTGTGGAATTCCGGCAAGCGGGTTCTGTATTCTGTGGCACCGCTGTTAGCGACCATACCCAGGACGATATTTGGCGCCGATACACACTTTGCCTCGAGGTTCGCATTCAAGTTGACTTGAGTCGGTTGGGACTCCTTGATCTCGTCCATCCTATATTTCTCATTAGAGGACTGGGGCCTGTAGCAGCGTTAGTGGAGATCGCATGGCAGACGAAGGGTGCAAAGCGGCGGCGAACCTTTCAGCGGACGCTTCGCTGTTCCGCAGACGAGGCCCATCCACCCTCCCGCCAATCCTCGAGCCAGCCATGATCGACTGTTGGGTTGAGGGCGACTTCGATGCCGATTATCTGGATGAGGTGTGAGAAGCCGACCGACTTCAGCGACGGCCAGGATGTCGCGTGGGGAGGACGCTGATGACGGGGGAGTGAAGCTTACTACTATAGTGCTGTGCGTGCAAGAATACGACGTATAGCCGTTACAGTAGGAAGGTGTCTGTATATGGGGTCCCCAAGGTTGCGGCTTGCAAGGGTGACTGGGTCCAAGACTCCCAAGTTTCGATTTCAAGGTGGGCTCATCGGTTCTTCGCACGCAGTTTGGACTTGGTTTGGACTGAGAAAGCCCCTCCAGCGCGGCTGGGCGATGGGGTTCTGGAGAGGAGGTGCTTCTAGGAGCGGAGATGATGTGCGGTGCAGCTCCAGGCCTGCTCTGTATGGGTACTCTCGCGGTACAGTACAGTACCAAAGCCCCCAAGCCGATCTACTTGCTTGCAGTCCCAGAACCCACAGGATTGGATGTTCCGGTTCCGATAGAGTTCCTTGGTAGGCAATGCAAGGAAGGGCTCAAGGGTTCAAGGGTTCAGCAGTTCAGCAGTTCAACAGCGCACAAGTCCAGAAGACAAATTGCAACTGCGTGGTGCTTGTTGGTTTGGCAACCGTTGACAACATGAATGGCATTGAATGGCATTGAATGGTCGTCGTTTTCCCGTCTAGACCTCCACAGGTACTTCATTCACAGTGCACACCTCGTACTATACACCTTGGCCTTAAGGACACCGGTACAGTAGGCTTGGAGACTTGGACGCAGCAAGCAGTTCTTGTAATCTGCGCCGCAGCCACCAAAATCTTTGCAGCGTAGCACGGGGTAGTAGTCGTAGCAGTGCCCACCAAGAGTCTCGAGCTTGTTGAACAACAGAACGGCACGGCCTCGACGGCGTGGCCCCAAGAGTCTTGGGACCTCCCAAGACAGTGGCAAAACCACTGCTAGTGACAGAGGGTGGCAGGGAGGCATGGCACCAGCGGAAACCACGATCAAACAGCGCCAACAATTCGCCCATATCGCCCATATCATAGTCGTGCCATTATTCAGGCCCGTGGCAACCCTGAGCCCCTGGCCCCAGTGGCCACTCGTCACAAATAAACATGAAGGTTGAAAGCCACGACCCTTGGCGCATATCACCAATCTCAACTCTCTCCGTAACATCGTCTGCTCAATCATCACAGTATGCCGGGGAGCCGAGAGTTACCGAGCTTCCGAGACGGGGTTGTTTGAACTTGTTTCTGAGTCTTTCTGTGTCCAATTCACAGGTCGAGGTAACTTAGATTGCTCAACTGTTGTATTTTGGGCATAAAGACGATCTGATAATAGACTTGTGCATTGTACATGTACCTTGCAACGTGCCACTCACCTTTGGAGTGCACCGCCCCTCTCCGCGGTAATCTGGCCCTGTTCCGGGAGCGAGGGAGCAGCGGAGCAGTAGCGGCCCCTTAGCATCTTTAGCATCATAGCTAAAAGTGGTGTAATAATAATAATAATGGGGTCGGATGGGAATGAGTTGGGCCCCACCTCTCAAGTAGCACAGACGCCATGGCGGGGATTTCCTAGCATTGTTTGTATTTTGAGAGTCAGTTATTCCAACTCCACAAGTAAAGGTATTCGTAGGAATCACGCCAACGAGCAACAAATGCTTCATGCTCAGTAACTCAGCAGTACGGAGTACATGTGAGTTCCGACCTGAATAGCCTCTACATGGCCTTGCAAGCACAAGCCCTGCAAGCTGTCAGATCTCGCGCCCAATCCATGTACAAAGTAACATTCCATGGAGATCACATGTTCTTCTTCTTCCCCGCCATTCTATTGATGCACCAAGATTCTCCGCTCCGCTTTTACTCGTAGCGTCTGTTCCAATGTCTATAAGATCTCCAGCTTCTTAGTCCTAAGCGGAGCTGTCGGCAATAAGGCTTTTTCATCGAGCGCCGCCAGAGAAACAATGCTCTTCTCCCGTGAGACATTTTTGGAAACAAGGCCCGTCAACGTACAGAGTACTTCGTAGACAGCGAGATTGGTGCGCGTGGACGAGGCTCAATAAGTCGATATGCGCAAGCCACCACATTGGTTCCACAGAGCGCCCAAAAGCCAGAATTCGGAATCCAGTACTCAGGGTGTATTAGTCGGAATTCCAGGAACTGTATTATCCGCTCAGCGCCATACATTTTCGAGGGCATTCAGAAGGCGGGTATTGGATGGGAGTGATTAGACGGGAGGGAGGAAGGGCATATTCAGTACAAGCAAACCACTCTGATGCTTGAGGCGTCCTTAGTTCCCGGCTGCCTTGCGAGGCAGCAATATCTGTTCCCTGCGCAGCTGTGCTCTCTGCAATTATGGTTGGAGGTGAGCAGACTTGATGGTGGGTGGTGTGCTGGCGGGTGCATGGCAGTGCCTGTCTCGCCCGTGGCCAGCAAAAACGGACGCCAGAATACTTCGTATCTTCCAACACATTTGAGACATTCAAGCCCATTCACAACCGTATATCACCAGTAACTGCATCACATTGTTGGAATTTTGAGTCGCACAAGGCGGGATTTCATTCTGCCCGTGGCTGACTTGAACCGTTATTGTCTTCGTACTTCGTACAACTTCCGGAACTTGCCTATACTTTGAATACTTCGTACACAGCACCCTCCATGATTAATCCCACTAGCAACCTCAACATTCCAAGTAAATGTTACACCTCAGCAGCACCCGAGAATTGATTCGAGACCACCAAAGCGTCTAGAACACCCCTTCTAAGCTTCGCTACCTTCGCGTCTCTTTCCCGTATCTGCTGCCGAAGATCCAGATATCTCTTCTTCCATGATTCCTCCGTCGGCTCCGGTCCGTGATTTAAGGCTGCCGATTGAATCTCGTGATGTATGCTGGCTCGGATCGTAAAGCTACCCTCGATCGAGCCGAATCTCATTTTCCAGTAACATTCGTAGTGAGAAACCGAACCCTGCTCAAGCCGGGTCATCCTTAGCCGAGTCATCAACGGCCCTCCTGCCAGGGCTGACAGATTGATCAAGAATGTTTCCGTGCTGCTGGACTCGGCTTGTAGGTTCTTGATAACCTCTTTGCAGATCTTATCTGCCTCGTCAGTGGTACATCTTTCAATACTTGCTCCGGATGCATCAATCCACTCTGCAGCTAAGATTTCACATATGAAATGGCTCTCTAAGGCATCCATATTCGTGCGGTCGGTGTCATCGTTGTGCCGGAATGCAAAGCTAACGAAATGCTGAAAATTCGGATCCTGATCATTACTAAAGTACTCCATGAGGGATGTGACCTGTTGGCTGCCCGGTGTTTGGTCCTGGTGCATATTTGCAGCATCATGTCCATTAAACAGAACAGGTGGAGGAGGAGGTGGTGGTGGTGTTGCTAACCTTACCGGTCCACCTTGCCGTTGCGGAACTTGAAGTTGCAGTCGACTAGGCCTACCGTTTGAAATCTGCGGATTTGGCACTGCGGTGTCTGCGAAGAAACGAGGCACTTCAGAATTATCCACTACAGGGGTAGCTGTTGGTGTGTTATCGTGAAGACTAATTGTCGGTACATCTCTGGATGTTGGGTTGACTGGAAACGTCGAGAAAGGCCCATCAGTAACGGAGCGAGTGCTCGAAGGTCTACCTCTCAGTTTCCCTGAAGATGTCCCGCCACTGCTCGGCCAAGCTGACGAGACGGCGGGGCCATGTCGACGTCGAGATCGGCTCTTCGGTGTAATCGCCGATTGAGGTTCATTTGAATCGTTCCACATCATCCTTCGGGTAGACGGCGTAATAGCGGATTGTGGATACGCTGATAGAGGGGTTTGTGTGGTATCAGGGCCATTCCAGCGGAAGTTGCTGGGCAAAGACCCTCTGATTTCAGTTGCAGACCATGGAGCTATCCTATCTTGGAAACTTTGAGCAAAACCTGGATGAGCTGATGCGGGTGTAGCGGAGTCTCCAATGATTGAAGCCCTAGCCATCATAAAGTCTTCAGATAGGCCAGGCGAAGACTCCAGGCGGGGACGCTGAGCTGGTGACTTTCCAGTATCGCTTTCATTATCTCTGTCCTCGGCTTTGCGCCGACCACGTTTGGGCCTGGTCTCTGGTAGTAGTGCACGAAGAGCCAAGTCTTCCTCTGGAACCACTCCATCACGCCCAAGTTCACCGTTGGGGTCACCGGGAGATGGGACCTGAGTCCAATATACGTGAGGCTTACTTAAAAGGTACTCGAAAAATGCATCGACGTGCATTGCATGCATCCAACGCTGCGGAGTTTCAGTGTCATATTACCAAAGCGAGACCAACAACCTCAAGAATTTATCCATGAGAACCTTTCTGGATGGAGAAAATAGAATCAATGAGACTATATGAACCGGCCTCTTACCTTTAACCTCACTGCATACTGTTGAACTTTTTGAGCGCTCTGTCCCCTATCCAGCGCTGGCGGCTCGACTCCCAAATCAATTGCAAGCTGAGCCCATGTTTTGATTTCCTTTCGTTCCAGTTTTGATATTAGTTCGAAGAGGGTGTATGTGCTGAATGATTTGCCATCACTTTTTGGGGGTGCTCTGAAGGTTTTTCTGAGTTCGGATGCATCTGTGTCTAATGCAACGGCCGGGTTGCAGTGCATTATGAAGTTGACATAGGCATCATCAAAATTGTCGTCCGTAACCTCCCGCGAGGGGAGAACTCGCGTTTCCAGACGCGCCCCATCTATCAAGGGGGTTGGAGGACCACCATCCTCTGCAGGCACGGTTTGTTGCGCTCCAAAAGCGATGTCTTCTCGGGTATCGGCCTGGCGCGTCTCTATGACTTGAGCAGATATAAAAGGTTGCTCTGGTAGATGTTTTGGAGTTTCAGAAATGGTGGTCGGGATCTGTAACCTGGGAGGCATAACGTAGAGTAGGCTGTCGGCCAAAGGAAAGACAGAGCAGGAGAATTAGAATTCAATACACGGAAGTGAGATACATTCGTTATGGATAGAAACGTAGGCACGCGTTCAGATTTTCGACTCGGTCAAAGAGAATGTATAGATGAAACAACTTTCGAGAAGCAGAACGAACAGCAGAAAACCAGCTTCCCTAAACCTGACCCCTCGCAAAGATTACAAGCCAGACAACAGAGATACTAGAAATATAACAACTAAAACATCATGCTTGGAAACGATATCTGGGTATATGGGTGCAAAACGAGGCGGCGGATGGTGACAGTAATAGTTGCTAATTGAGGGACGTTTCTTCCAAAAGAAGGAAAGTTGAAGGGTTGAAGACACCTAATTAATAAGGATCGCTAATAATAGCTGTGGCTGGGGTTAGCAGTCACGTGCCGGTGAAACACACGTGATTACCCCACACCTCCCTTCCCTTTCACGCGCTTTCGTAACAAACAACCGAAGTCACAAGCACCTCGGCAGTAGGTTAAGATTATCGGGACTAGTATATTCACCTCGGAGATGCGGTTGATATGCGCATATACACCACAGACACTACTCCCGATTCTTTTTCCTACTTAATTAAATGGTTCCAGCTCTTCAAAGTTTATACACTCCGTGATAGATCAATACTCTCTTTTGGTTACAGACGAAATTTACAATGGCAGCCCAACAATCCGATAACGTAGCCCATGCCCTGAGTGGTGCGGGAGGGGGGATCTTATCCATGGCCCTGACGTATGGAAACCCTCAATTATTTAGTAGTTTTTGACTGACCGTTGGTGGCTTATAGATATCCCCTCATCACCCTTTCCACCCGCGCACAGGTTGAAGCAAAACGTGCCGACTCCAACTTCCTCGACACCGTGAAGCGTATCATTGAGCGGGAAGGAGTGACAGGTCTCTATGCAGGACTTGATTCAGCACTCTTCGGCATTAGCGTCACCAATTTCGTATATTACTATTGGTACGAATGGACTCGCGCTGGATTCGAGAAGGCGGCCATCAAGGCGGGCCGAGCTTCAAAGAAGCTGACAACGGTTGAGTCGATGATTGCTGGCGCCCTTGCCGGATCTGCCACCGTCATGCTCACGAACCCTATTTGGGTCATCAATACTCGCATGACTACAAGAAAGCGGAGCGAGGATACTGATGACAAGAGCGTCTTGCCTGGGGCCCCGCCTGCTAAAGTGCCATCAACGGTTGGCACCCTCCTTGCTCTGCTTAAGGAGGAGGGCCCACAGGCCCTGTTCTCTGGTGTCGTACCAGCTTTGGTGCTGGTCATCAACCCCATCCTGCAATATACCATCTTCGAGCAGTTGAAGAATTCAATGGAGAAGAAGAAGAGGATTACACCTACCGTTGCGTTCCTACTGGGCGCATTGGGCAAGTTGTTCGCGACCAGCATCACTTACCCATATATCACGGTTAAGAGCCAGATGCATGTAGCTGGACGCGATGGCGGCAAGGAGAATATGCTTGATTCGATGAGGAGGATTATTAAGGATGAGGGATATGTTGGTCTGTACAAGGGTATGTTATTATTTCCCCCGTGTCTCTGCCGTTGTCTAACAAGCTCCTAGGTATTGGACCAAAGGTTTCACAGAGTGTGTTGACTGCTGCATTTTTGTTCGCCTTCAAGGATGTTCTGTATGAACAGACAATCAAGCTCCGCAGAAAGGTGGCAGCATAGGCCCTGTTTAAATACAAAGGTTGGTGTGGTGTGGTGATATGTGATATGTATAATGTATGGGTGTGAATGGGTTATGCATATGAGGTTTGGGGATAGATGGCGTTAGTTTGCCTACGGGCTGGCTTAGAGGGATATCAGATTGCATCCCCGAGATCTTGGAAATACCAACTGAAGTTAAGTGTTCTGAAACTAGAAGTACGCTGGCCGAATGGCCCACCGAAATGAAATTGTTAAGATTATATAGTCTCAATACTCCCCTAGCAACGATCCCAACTTCTTACTATGAGAACTGTGATGATAGCTAATGATCTGGATTTAATGTATTCCTTCTTTGTTATTGAGGTCAAGGCTGATAGCCCTTCCGAGGCTCATGGTCCTTCCGAGGCTCATGGTCCTTCCGAGGCTGGGAGTTTGTGGGTAGCGGCAAATCAATGTCTCGGAGGCTCTGCATAATGTATCAATCTTGCTGAACGCCTCCATCACCAGCTAAGACAGTGCAAGAGCGATAAGGCCTGGCCAATTAACATTGCCGCGTTTGGCATCGCTATGAACGTCATGGAAGCGCTGCTCTACTTCTCATAGCAACATAATGAGACCTACTATAAGCAGAAGGACAATGATTTCTTACCTTGCAACCCTGGCGATTATATGGAATTCAGCAAGTACGTCCTGAGCAACATCGGCTGGGGCAAAAGGTAAACGGCTAGAAGATATTCCTTCCCGTAAGGATTCCCCAGCAGATATCGTTCTAGGAAAGAAGAAGATCATCAAGATCATCGAAAAATACTGCACCAACAAGGAACAGTTGAGCCTTACAAACCATTTCTCGCTATTCCCGGAGAGGTGGACAATTCAAAGAGCAGTGGGACGATCGGAATTCCGGTCTTCCTCTCCCTTGAAGGACTTCTGGTTTGTTCCGCAGACAGGGACGATATAATACGAAATATTATTTCCTTTATCAATTATTGTTCGTCTGTCAATCATCCAACTTTTGTCAATCATTCTATCAATCATTGGACATCCAGTAATCATCTGTCCCCTAGTGCAAGACCGCCGGGTTATGCATCCTCAACCCCCCCCGGAAAAACCGTCAAGCTAGAACCTATGCTATGGGGACCTAGCCTTGATTTTTCAATAGATTTCCTCTCCAATTTCAGTGACTTCCTTTGTCACTATTTCGAACATGTAGTCAAGGTCAAACCTTGAAGCTACAGTTTAACACTTGTAATACAGAGGCTCCAAGACAGTGATAGGTCGCTACCACCAACCCCAAGTCCGGGAAGGGCCATCGTCCTTTAATAAACCACTATAATTCTAGCACAGGTAAGGATATGTAGTGCTACAGGTGTTGCGCTAGCGACAATCTAGTTTCGCGACTTGTAAGGAAAGTTAAGGAGCGCATGTAATTTTTAACAGTTTTATAGCGCTTTTCTATAGTTCCGGTGTTTTAAATTTTCTCACTGAATCAATATAGACCATGAAAATTTATTAAGACTTTTAAGTAATAGATAGATATCCACCACGAGTTCTCGTCTATTACCTTTTTTCTCAAACTTTATACAAATAAGACTTCCCCAACTACACTTCTTTCCCCTTCCTACTATTCCAAAGCCTTCCCTCACACCCGTTACTCGGTTTGCGTTTTGTTTAAAGAAGTCATCGAAAAGAATTTTACTAATCTTACACGTTAGGTACCGCAATATTTACTTCAAAAACGATGGGTTTCCAAGTTGATGCTCCTGCGAGGTTTCAAATGGATATGGAAGAGAGTTTTGCCATCAGACCGGTTGTGGATAGGGGTTTCTCGGGTGGCCTAGTGAGGGAAGTCCTTGCAGGTTCAGCTCGTTGCATTTAATATGGCTATACTATGCTAAAACAAAAGTATCTCGAGCATTCACTTCAACGCTGGCAGCGTGTTACTCGTAACCCAACCATCATACTCGGAATTACTTGTCTTTGCCATTGTCAAATTATGAACCCAAGATCCATGCACCTCATGCATGTGAAAAGATGAGGTGTTACTCGCCGGGTTGTCAACTGGGACTGATGAGTACGCGAATGCCAGGCTAGTATCATTCCCTCCATCAACAGCAATCTCACTGTCAAAGAGAGTCCAGCGAGTGCACCCCTTGCAGCGCACAGTGAGAGTCCAATGTGTACTGTTGACTCCTGTCCCCTTCAAGTATGTATACTCCGCACCATCATAAGTGTTCGGAACGACACCGTAAATTCTATTGGAGTTGTCAGTATGCCGCTATCCAAAACCACAGAGCTCGAGCAGGTAATCATACGATGCTGCGCGCGATGAGACGACAACTCCCGTTCCATTTGGCCAGGCGACCGTGAGAGGGTCGGCTGTCATGTGTCCTCCCCAAGCTAACCCGGCCCAGTTATACTTGACGGGCGAGACGATCTCGAGGATAGCGTCTGATGTTGTCGAGTTATTAGGAAGAGCAACGCGATAGTATATACCGTCGCTGTTTACGTATGATGAATAGCATATTCCGGTTAACTCCTCGCAATAGCGAGTGGAATTTTGGCCAACGACTAATATCACGGTTAGTAGACCAAGGGGAGGTATCAAGAAGCTACTGACCGATATTTGCTAAAGCCGAAAGGGCTGCAGCACGTTTAAGAAGCCCAATCATTGAGCAATAGCACAAATGTAAAACTAAAAGGCAGTAGTGAGGTGGAGTACTTGGGGAATTTCCAATTCTTCTCTTGGCAGACTGATCCAACTATCGTCAGTTTAATAGCCACCTATCCCTTTAATTCACAGCGAAGTATATTATATCTGATATACATTTCCCAGTAGCCCGGATATCCCGGAGATATGATTATCTTGTTAATTATAAAAGCTTGATTTATTATTTAGGCAATATCGGTTGTTTTTGGCAAAGATAGAAACTGATGAACAAGGAGTTTGGTCCTCGTCACTCATCGAGGTCGACCACATTTATTACCTGGAGAGCCCAACACATTTATATTAAATGATGTAACTGTTACCAAAATACCACCATAATTTAAAAGCTTGTCGTATTAACCCTTACATTCAATTTGATTTCGTGGTCAGGTTGATGGGTACAGCTGATCTATTTTCCTTAATGCTAGAATCCGAATACCCATTTACAATTTCGTGTGCGTCTTGTTTAAACTCGGAAAAAGTCACAACGCCCTGACTTTCCGAGTCGAACTGGAGCATTGTACAAGGGCGTATTCCCCGGGCAACTGCCGTACCTGCCGGGCCATGGCATGGCATCCCCAGACATGCAATTACAAGGTTCCCCTCTCGATCTCGGAGATCTCATCCGCTGAGCTGGCAATCGGCCAATAAGTACTGTTATATTATTAAGGCAATATAAATATGAGTGCGAAGTAACAAGATCATGTTTTATATAGGTACCTTACTCCGTACGCAGTAAATGATAATACGGTTAGCCGGGTCGCTTCAACGACGCAGCTCTGAATGCGCATAGAGCAGGATATAGTGGATGGATTGATACATGTGCTGCTCTTGAGATTTGTACACTTCGCCGTGGGAGGATGCTGCTCATTGCATTGAGGACTGGTGTTAGGTGTCCAGCTCGGAGCTGGAGAACGTTTGTTCGGGGTAGGTGACCGCTTCGAGGACGCCAGCTACTTTCGACCTCTAGACAACCTTTGTTCTCTTCAACATTTTTCCAGTACTGGTATAATGTCTGCAAACGCTCGTTCATTACAGACGGACCATCTTCTTACTACATCTCCTAGTAGCAGATACCAGTACAAGCGTTTCTCGGACAATCGTTCCTTCGGCTTCTATGTCTTTTCCCTCCGACAGATGACGGCCACATCGCGTGCAGTCTTATCATTGCGGAATTCCCCTTCCATCAGTCTCCTCTTCCATACGAAGCGATATCTTATGTCTGGGGCGATCCAAATGCCAGGGAAGACATCATTTGCGATGGAAAGCCGCTTTCGATAACCGTAAGCCTCACTGCTGCTCTTTGGAGGGTTCGTTTGCCGCATTCCCCGCGTTTCCTATGGGTAGATGGAATATGCTCGTATCTTGATCGACGCCGAACGAAATACGTGGAAACTTGAGGTTTGGACCTCTGTTTTCCGAGGTGTGCGCTAGAAGGGATGGTGGGCCAACCGCCCAAAATACTCATCCGCCTGAAACTCAGACTTTACCACAACAACGTTAAAAAATAGGGAAAAGAGGTCGAGAATGCTGATCTACGCCCCAATTTTAGTTATCCTAGAAATGTTGAGCCTTTTTCAAAGTGGTCATAAAATTCTAAAAACTTCCTAGCTTATAAAAAATACTCTGAATATCCGGAATATAACGTTAGTTCTGCCAAACTGTGGTATAGTTGTGGTCAAATTACGGTTTAACCGGTTGAGTAGTCTAAGTACCTTGCTGGGGAGTGAACATTTCGCACCCTACGACACGTGACTAATTATTAGGCCACGATTTAGTGAACTTTGCTAATTTGAGACCCTTAATCCTCTTGTAATGCGCACAAACCCTCCATTGGAACCTTTCAACTTCTCCTTTATCTCAAAAGCGGTTGCGTCGCTCTACCAACAAGCAGTCGACTCTAAAATACGCCCTCAGAATGTCTCGCAATCTTATTAGCAGCATCCTCCATAGTATCGCGGTTGCCTTTAGTCCCCAAGTAACCGCCTCTAACACCCTTAATCCTATTCACCTTGCACTAGAGGTTACTGGATCCAATCACACATATTATATATACCCGACCGATACGGCTTCTTCTCGCCTGGTCCTCCCCGCCTTCAGGTGTACCAGGGTTTCTTATTTATCGCTCTATTCATTATGGTTGTCTGTTCGATCTTCTGTGGAGCCTCTGTTATTTTTCTTGTCTCGTTAAGACCTGATCACATGCCGATTTGGAAAGCAGTAGTATTCATGGCAATACCTGCGGGTGGTACTGTGGCTATGATTTGGGTTACAGAGTGTTTTAGTAAACG
Organism: Venustampulla echinocandica; assembly: GCF_003357145.1. Classification (NCBI taxonomy): domain Eukaryota; kingdom Fungi; phylum Ascomycota; class Leotiomycetes; order Helotiales; family Pleuroascaceae; genus Venustampulla; species Venustampulla echinocandica. Next base: position 704,099 of record NW_022474206.1, on the reverse strand, counting down.
TCGAACAGGAGACTATGACTGGGGGGACTGGAAGCTGAGGAAAGATTGATTTCTGGTCGTTTGGCGAGCGGTTTGGTTCCCCGGCATTAATATGCCTTGTACGAGTTAATTCGATCCTCGCATGAACTTTACAGGCGGTCGCTAGTACGTCGCTTTCGGTTTGGCACTCGAAATCGTCTTCAACGAGCATTCTCCGCGAGCTGTGGTCACATTCTTCCGGTCGACATCCTCTCTCTCTCTATCACCAACATCTCTACGCCAAAACCCCGCCCCCACACATCTCAGCTGGTATTGCATTACGGTTGACAGTCCTTTGACTATGGTTTACATGATGGAGCGCGATAGCGTACCTATAGCGTACCGCATCACATTGGTAGAACCGTTAGAGCTATAGGGGGAGAAAATATCGACCTCTACGGCAGTGGCCCTAGCGGAGCGCGATTTATTTGACCCCTTTTCTATGTTCTATCCACAAGTACAAGCCTCCAAAGCCCCTGCCTAGCTATGCTCGAGTCTGTCTTTCCACTTGTATATATCGTCTCTTCTCTCTTATTAGATTATGCTAGCAGGTGGACGCGCAAGGCTTTTAAGTCGCTAACCCTAGTATTAGAGCGGTTATTCCCCTTTGCAACCAAATATTTTCCTAGCAAGTATCTTATCCGTAATACGGGTGGCGTGTTCTAAATCTTTCTTCTTTTAGCTTTCTATTCTTCTATCTAATTCCTGCCTAACTATTCTCGTAGCCTCTATAAGCGAATATCTTCGTGGTTGTGGTTGTGACACTGCCTCCTCGCCCAAAGTATTGTAAGCGAGAGTACCAACGTTCCTTCCTCAAGACGTAAAGGCGTAAAGTACCAATGCGGCTGCCTTCTTTCTTCTACTATAGTCCTGCTTCTCTTTCTTTCTTCTCTTTCTTTTCTTTTCTTTCCCCCCTAACTCGAACAGACCCCATATCTACGAAGATGCCGCTCCTCACCTCCCTGGTTCAATTCATGGACCTTAAACACCTTCTCTTATGGTTAATCTTTGCCACTGGTGCAATGGATCTGCTGCTGGGGATTGCGTCGACTCTTCGGGGTTGGCGTCCTCACCGGTGGGTACTCTGCCTCCCTTAATGCCCGGCACAACTCCTTATCAACCGCTTACTGCCCAAGAAGCATGCTATATTACAGCCTTGCTAACCTTCGAGTCTGACAGATTTCAATGCGGACGCGATCATTGCATGGTTCTTAAGCATAATTGTGATACTGCCAATGAACTTAGCAAAAATCTACGTACAGGCCAGATGGTAGGTAGTCCGTGGACAGGTGATATGCTCGTCCAGTCTCTAACCCTCACGGGAAGGAGTTCTCCTTCTGGCTGTAATGGTCCGATGGAGCCCGACTCCCAACCTTTATCGGAAGGGATTTCGAACCGCAGGCTGTAATGGTCTGAGGGAAGGGCTTCGGCCTGCAGCGCCGGACTGGGTGGCATATAAGTTCGGGTGTGAGTGAGCCTGTATTCGTAGCCGAAGATGCTGAGTACACAGTGACCCCAACTGCTGGGATGGGCTTGGCTGCGGGCTGTAATGGTCCTATGTCGCAAAACATGTTGACTCCTTTGGGCTTGTGGGCTTCTTGTGGGCACGTTGACTTGTCGTGGGCTCGTTGACTTCTTGTGGGCTTGTGGACTTGTGGGCTCGTTGGCTTCTTGTGGGCTTGTTCTACGTCGTCGACCTGTGAACCTTTTCATTTTTTTTTCATTTTGATCATAGCCTTGCTGCTGTGCCAAGAAGAAGAAACATTGAACTCGTGGGCTCTTGGGGGCATAGCAGACCTAAGGATCTGTCGAGAAGGTGACTTGTTATCAACCCTCGAGTACCGACTCAGTCTGCATCTATGTTGATCGACACCGAACGAAAGACTGCAGAAACTTGAGGCTTGGACCTCTGTTTTCTGAGGGGGTTTCGTTTTGCTTTAGTCAGATCAGGAAAATTGATCCGATCCCCATGCATATATACCCTCTCTCGTTGACGTGCTAAGCTCATAGAGATCCTGATGCCCATTTGCAAGACTTGGTATTGCAATAGTAGTAGAGGATAGAAGGACCTGTGGTACTACTAATGTAAGCTTGAAGGTAACTCAAAATTATAAAGGAACTCGCCGCGTATTCGATGGTCTATCTAACCCCTTATGGACGATAGATATTCCACATAAATTCCGGATACAACACACTCATACCATACGCCTGCTGCCCACCCATACTAAACTCGATATACGCAAACGATTTCTTCACACCAAGAATCTGACATAATGCATATGGCAAACGAATATTATCTTCGTATGTTGTACGGGGAAAGTTCGGATCGTTGAAAGGCGCAGGTGTGTTACTGGGTAACGAGGATTCGCTGCCGCCGAGGAGAGAGGTGAGTATTAGGAAGAGGACGTATCCTGAAGGGGAGGAGAGGGGTGTTGGTAGGTGGGTGAAAGAGTAAAAGAAGGAAAGAGTGTCTTGGAGACGGCCGTTGAAGCAGATTGAGAGCAGAGTGCGGGGTTTGAGGGTTGCCGATGGTACTGAAGGCGAGTTTTGGTGAAAAAGTGAGGCCCGCGGGTTGTGAGTAGAGTTAGACGGCTATTTATTGTTGGAAGAACTGTGTTACAGGCATTTTGGGTACCAGTGGTAAAGTGTTCCTTGGACTGTGGTGGGCGATGGAAAGCAAACAGTTCCCTATTTGTAATTTCAACCACCCACTGCTGGGCAGAGAGAATGCGTAGTGGAGTATTCTTTCAAGAGATAATCCGTCTACCTCTGTGTTTCAAGAAAACTGTTATTTATCATAGGCAAGAGGTTGGGGCTGGGAAGCACGGGGGCCGTAAGCCGACCATCCTCCAGAGTGGGGAACTTCCCACGATTGGTTCACTTCCTTCAAGTGCTCAAATGACTGTTCCTCAGATCCATTTGAGGAGGCGGATTTGGGGGCCTGATTAGGACAACCGTACACGGTGAAATTTTGCCAATTAAAAGATATCCAACACCACAGCAATGCAACTCTAAGTCTCCCACCCCTTCCCTTCTTATTCCCCGATTTCGAATCCTCTCACCTCACCTTAAACAACATCTCCCAATCCCAAAAACCCTTACAACCCCTGCATAGTCTGCTGCCTAACAATCTCATCCTTCCCCCAAAGCAGAGGGGAAGTAGGGGATGAAGACGGAGGAGGGTGCTGGGTTGGGTGAGAGAAGAAGGGATTAGAGAGGTGGGGAACAGAGTTAGAAGGATGACAGTGGGGTGGGTGAGGATGCAGAGGGCGAGGACGAAGCGGTAAATATGCTTTGCGTTGCTGAGGTAAGAGGCTCCTCGTCGTGTTGAACGCCAGGAATGCGGGACTTTTGGGAAGATGCGTGTTGCTATGTAGTTGATAGTGATGCAGAGAGTGTAGTGGATTGCGACGGTGAGGAGAGGGAATGTTTGCCAGAGGGCGATGAGAAGCTGACGGGTTTCGGAACTGACAGTGTCTGGTGCTGGCAGAGCCATGAGAATGGAGGGGACGATATAGCCCAATGTTATTTGGGCGGGGAGTATTCATAGGTCTAAGGAGGGGACGAGCAGGGCGCTATTGGCGTGTGTCCCTGGGAATGGTTTCGAGACTGGTGAGGTGATTAGGTGGACGAATTGCCATGGTGGTGTTGTGATGGTGTGCGAGATATTTGTATAATGAATCCGACGAGTCCAATGCTATTGCGGACATTAGTAGATGCCATGTTGTCTCAATAAAGCTAATGGAAGTCACTCACAAGCTCACTGCCTTCCCTTTATTCCCCAATCTCATACTCTCCATCACCATCAACGTGTAAACGGCCTAAACTGACCAAACCCCTAGATCGTAAACAGGTTCAGCGTAGGGTACTCCTTGTTCACGACGGGCGCAAAGAAAGCAACCAAAACCTCCAGCAGACGATCCAAAACCCCGACCCTCGTACGCCTCATCAAAAGCAAGTCCTGTGACCCAGGAAATTTAGGCCCACTTTCAGCGAATACCACCTTTAGGAGATCGAACGTGCCATTGCTGCCTGCCAACGTCCATGCTCCGTAAGCGCCATTGAGTGACAGAAGTAGTAACAGCGTTTAGACGATTGTACGGAGTGAGAAGTGCCACAGGCGGCTGAGTGTGACAATTCAGATATGTCGAAGAGCTTTTTGAAGAGGCTTTTGACACGGCTGAAGCGACGGAGGAATTGACAGACTGCGTTTGAAGTATTAGCTCTCTATTCATCACAGCGAAGGAATAATTACCCGCAAAGTCATCGCGGGAGCAAAAGAATGCAAGCTGGTGATCGTACGTCTATGGTCATGTGAATAAGTATATTTGTTGCATGTCGCGAGCCACATCAAGCTTTAATTGTGCTCACAACAGTCCAGGGACGGTTAGTTGGCCAGGAGCGCTATCCCAAAAGGCGGACTCCACGCTGAGGCAACCTTCCTGCGACTCTATGAACCCCAGATTTCTATGGGTACTGGGTCATGCGCCTTAGGTGAAATTTGGTCCCCGCTAAGAAGCCCAGCTTGAAATCTCATCCAGGACAACTACCTGGCTTCCAGACCGTCGCAGGATTCCCTTAGTCAACAAGAGGGAATCCGCCGTGGGACATTAGTAATGGCCTGGTTCAGATCTAGGGGATCCTGGAGTATGAATGTTCCATTTAAGGACGGGTCATCACCTATAAGACAGCAGCTTCGTGCTCATCTCAACATAGCATTAGCAATACAGCGTTTGTCTTGATAATACTGTAACGACTCCACTTCCAAGTGAATACTAGTTTGCGACACCTCTCGTATCTAAACCCACCTAGGTAACTATCAACCTACTTTCTCCAAGGCTCAGACCCTTGGAACCAACCAGATCGTTACAGTATATGTAGATGCATTTACTTTGTTTAGACGCTGGATTCGGGGACCAAAGAAAAAGGCAACGTACGGAACGCGTAAATCAACGAGAATATCGCGAGAGGCAAAGGAATCTGTACAGAGGATGTTGTTAGTTCCTCGGCGGCTTGATGCATTCCTCTGCACAGTTACCAGAACGGATATCGACATATCTGCAAGTATAAGCTCCTACATGACGCTTCCCATAAAATGCGTGATCAAGGCTGGAAAAATAGGTCTTCAACTGAGCTTATATAATTTTCAGCGTTCTTTGATGCAGCTACACGAAAACTGATGTGATATAATACACTTAAGCCTCCGAATAGGTATGAGACCCATGCGTTTGTAGTCATACAGTCATCCGCCCATTAAAAGCGGCGCAAAAAAATCACATGCCACTCTCTTGGCCAGCAACCATAACTTTTGAAATCTATGCAAATCTTTGGCTATGATAGATAGCGTCTCGCGGTCAAACGGTTTAGTTGCCGGTAATCTTGCCGAGCAGACTTCCGGTCTTGCTTGAGCTCTTGCTTTGCTCGAAAACTCCGAGGAGTTGCTTCCAAACTTGCCCAGGCTTTTGGCTGGCATCAATTCCCTTCCAGATACCAGTTGTCTGGTAATATCCAACGACAGGTGAGGTCTGCTGGTGATATGTGACGAGTCGCTTCTTGAGAGCCTCGGCGTTGTCATCGGATCGCTGAACCAGTGGCTCGCCAGTAACGTCGTCCTTCATGCTCTCCTTGGGAGGGTTGAAAATCTTGTGGTAGGATCGGCCAGACGCTGGGTGGACCAAACGACCTGTTATCCGCGATACAAGGAGTCCATCGTCGATTTGAAGCTCTACAGCGTGTTGTAGGGGCTTATTCTTCTCTACCAACATCTGATCCAACCGTTGTGCTTGAACGACTGTACGTGGGAACCCGTCGAGAATGAAGCTATTACTGCATGTTAGCTGGGCTACGGAACGCGAAATTCATCAAGCAAACATACCCTCCTTGGCATTCCTTGTTGGTCTCAAGTTCAGCCTTGATCATGCCAATAACGATCTCGTCGCTGACGAGTCCTCCTTGGTCCATGATCTTCTTCGCTTCCTTGCCCAAAGGTGTCTTCTTTGCGACTTGTGACCGAAGCATATCGCCGGTGGCCTTTTTCAACAATCAGAAATGCTTAATATATATAGCAAAATTTAAAAGGTACTATACCAAATGACAGCACGAAAATCGCTCCTTGATCTTGGGCGCTTGAGTTCCTTTGCCTGCATAGATTCAGATTAGCCGATGCCCGATAATAATTGCAGCAATCCGAAAGCCATTGATTTCTACATACCTGCGCCAGGAGGACCCATCAGTACCATCCGGACCCCCTCATCCTCCGTAGGTTGCGTGTGGTTTTTGGTATGGCGGATGTCGTCTTCGAGACGTTTTATTCTCGATTCAAGCCGATCGATGGAATCGACCAGCCTTTGCGCCAGCTCGTCGCCAATTGGAGCCATTTTAAACTGAGGATTTCTTCAACAACCTGACCAAGGTGGGGGATGAGCCGGTGGTGTGGAAACACGAGGTTATCGGGGGCGAAGAGGTGGACGTGATTCGCGACAAAGTTGGAAGTGTTGAGGGTGTCCAGACGCTTGAAGTACAGTTGTAGCTTGAGAAGCTCGGTTGCTTGGGCGTCGGGAATTGTGCCGGGCCGAACAGCCAGAAATTTCAAGATCACTTCCTGTAGGCCGAGATTTGCACGTGGAGCTCCTATGACCTCGATTTTTGAATATTTTGAAACGGCCACTGGATTAGAAATATATGACAATATTATATTTACAACCTCTGTACTAGAATTCTCTGCACCTAACCTCACTTGCCGATAGGATTTATTAAAATAGATCTGCACGTGATTTGGTGATACGCTATGCCTAATCGGTAAGCTTAAGCTGGCCGCGAAAGTCGCCGCAGCCTTGAACAACATAACAGCTCCCCAAGACCAAGATCACCCTCCAACTTCTCCAATTTCTCCATAACCCCTCGATCTGCCCGCTCCAGTATCACCATATCATGCCTGCCACTACAGCTGAGACGCTGTCCCTTGTTACCAGAAACGTTTCTGTTGCGCCTCTCGTTCTTCTTTCCGCCGCAGATCACTATGGACGCTCAGCTAAGGGCACGCGGAAACGAGTGGTTGGCGTTTTATTAGGACAGAACGATGGGAAGAACGTCCGCGTATCAAACAGCTTTGCTGGTATGCCATGAATGCTTGATTATTCGGCGGTCCCCTTGCTAATTATGTTTCAATAGTACCATTTGAGGAAGACGATAAGGATCCATCCGTATGGTTTCTGGATCACAACTATGTCGAATCGATGAACGATATGTTTAAGAAGATCAATGCGCGGGAAAAGTTAATAGGATGGTATCATTCTGGCCCCAAGCTACGAGCTTCGGATTTGGAAATCAACGAGCTGTTCAAGAGATACACACCGAACCCACTACTGGTCATCATCGATGTTCAACCGAAGGAGGCGGGGGTACCAACAGATGCATATTTTGCGGTGGAGGAAATCAAAGATGTAAGTAGTATTGGAGGCCGATTTGTATTGACTTGCCCCGTCTGACTGAGTTAGGATGGCACCACCACATCTAAAACATTCGTGCACACACCCTCGATCATCGAAGCTGAGGAGGCAGAGGAGATTGGTGTCGAGCATTTACTGAGGGATATCCGGGATGTAGCAGTTGGGACGCTGTCAACAAGAATCACATCACAACTCCAGTCGCTTCAAGGTCTACATCTACGATTACGAGACATTGGCCAATATCTACAAAAGGTGCTGGACGGGACCCTGCCCGTTAACCATGCAATCTTAGGCAACCTCCAAGACGTGTTCAATCTCCTACCAAATCTCTCCACACCCAAAACCTCATCACATATCCCCAACGGCGCCGACGCCCCCCTCACGAACGATAGCGAATTATCCCACGCTATGAGCATCAAGACCAACGACCAACTGATGGCCATCTACCTCAGCAGCTTGATTCGAGCCATCACCGCTTTCCACGACCTAATCGAGAACAAGATCCAAAACCGACAGCAGCAGGAAGAGAAAGAGGCCAAGAAAGACGAGGCCAAGGACGAGAAGAACAAGAAGTCGACTGGTCCAAATGGCGCTAATGGCGAAGCAAAGGAGGGCAAGGAGGCAGAAAAAGAGAAAGAAGACAAGGATAAAAAGAAGTGATGAGACATAATGCTTTGTGGCGTCAGTAAGGCGAGGAGGGTGTTTATGGAGCATCAGAGCGGCATTTGCTTGTTTTCAGATCTTGAAATACATCGTGCCAGTGTACCATAGCCTTTAAACGTGTAGCTCAATAGAAGCAAATGCAGGGTGTACTTTCATTTCAGTTCATACCATAGGCTACAACGCCGTGCCCTTAACCCTCCTATGCAATATAGCAGACTCATCCCAAACGCCCCTTATCCCCCAACTAAACAATATATCATTAATAAAACGCCTTCTCCCTGAAAAAACAAATCACCATTCCCCTACCCCTCTCCCCCCAACCCAGCCATCTCCTCCCTCCCCACCCTCCTAACCTTCACAAAACCCCCCATCACACCCCCCCACCGCTCAACCAACACGCAAGCCAGCAAATGCTTACACACCGGCACACCATCCCCATCCCTACCAAACCCCAGCCCGCCAAACTCCCACTCCTCGCCAGCGCCTTCAATATCATCATCATCATCATCAGATCCTCCATGGTCCTTAGAATTTGCCGTGAGCACCCAAGGAGCAGAACCGGCCGAGGACGTAGCTGAGAAGGCACTAAATGCAAAAGCTGCACAGCTGCAGTTCCATGCGTGCAGATGCACGGTGTATGATTCTGCGGAGGAGGTAGTGGCGGTGGTGGTGGTGGCGGTGGATGAGAAGCGTGATTTGTGGTGGGATTGCGAGGATTGGACTTTATATAGGCTTGACTTTGAAGATTCTTCCAGATGTGCTTGTACTGGATCCCCATCTATATCTTCAGCTCGGTCTTTTGATCCTTCCTCAGCTACATAAACAACCTTCGTAACTAAACCCCTATCTAGCAAGTCTAGTGCTTGAAGCAACATCCCAGGCGGGAATAAGACATGAAGCGTAGTGAGTAGAGCGCGGTGAGATGGCGGAAGGGCTTTTAGGGGGTTTGATGATTCGGTGCTGGGGGGTGGTTGGTGAGGGGTGGTTAGGGTGTTGAATATGGAGGTTATGAGGTGGCGGGGCGTGGGGAGAGTTGTCATTGTGATTGAGAGTTGTGCTGGGGGAGAAGATGGTGGTGAGGCGTGGAAAAGTGGTTTATATGGCTTTTGGTTTTATATTTCATGTTTGAAGGAAGGTTTGGGTGATGAGTGCTTGGAGGGAGGAGGATGTGGAAGATGATGGTTCGGTTGAGGGCATGTTGATAAACAGCCGAAGTATTTGGTTCTGAATGTTTTCAAGGGGAGGAAACCACTTAAGAATAGAGAACTTACTTTCTAGAATGGTATAACGGAATGAAGAAACATCACGTGGTACTCTGTTGTAAAGTTCCAACTAATTTTAAGTCTATGTCTTACCGTACAAGGGTTCTATATATCATACAACTTTCTCATCATCTCATATCATATCATACAATCAAACCCATTCCCTCGGCTCCCTTAAGACATCAACCAGTCTCTGCTCCCTACTCCCCTTCTCAGGCTCATGCATATACCTCCATCCGGCCGTTAGAGGCAAGCTCATCAAAATGCTCTCCACCCGGGCATTAGGAGTATTCAAGCCAAAAGAGGTACCCCTGTCATGCACAAGGTTAAACTCCACATATCTACCGCGACGCAGCTGCTGCCATAGTTTCTCCTGTTCCGTGAACGGCATATCCTTCCTCTTTGTGATAATGGGGATGTATGAGGGCAGGAAGGCTTTTAGGGCGGTTTGTATAAAGGAGAATGCATCTTCTTGACCCTTCTCGTGTTCGTCGAGGTCGTCGAAGAAGATGCCACCAACGCCCCGACATTCGTTCCGGTGCTTGTTGTAGAAATATTTATCGCACCACTTCTTGAAGCGGGGATAGTAGGACTTGTCGTGCTTGTCGCAGGCGTCCTTGATGGTCTTGTGGAAATGAATGGCATCTTCGTCAAAGAGGTAGCAGGGCGTGAGATCCGTGCCGCCTCCAAACCACCAAGCATTCACGGTTCCGTCTGGGTTCTCCGTCTCGAAATAGCGGTAGTTGAGGTGGACTGTGGGTGCCATGGGGTTATGCGGATGGAGAACCATGCTGAGCCCGGTGGCGAAGAAATCTAGGGAGGTGACATCGGGATCGATGGCCTTGTGATTGACTCTCATCTTCTCGATGGCCGGCCGAGGGAGGGTTCCATAGACGACGCTGATATTCACGCCGGCTTTCTCGAAAACATTCCCGTCCTGCAAAACGCTGGAGATGCCACCGCCACCACTTTCCCGCGTCCAGGTATCAATCTGGAACTTCTTGCCATCAATCTCCTCTAGTTCTTTCACGATCTGCTTTTGCTGCTCTTTTATAAAGCGCTCCATCCGTAGGCGCATCGGCGAGTTCTCTGTGATGCCGTTCTCGTGCTTCGCTAGCTTGTCCCGCTCTGCAATCGAGGGCGCCTCCAGCTTCGTTGGGGTACCAGTCGCCTGTGGAGGGAAACCGTTAGCCTAGGCATTCATATACGCTTATTGTGGAGGTTGACGTTACCATGGAGTAAACCATGGCTCCAATGAATACTACGCCAAAGGCGAGTCTTGTTTTTGGAGCCCAGACACCCTTGGGCGCATCGTGAGGATTGGGGGGTCTCCTGTTGCTAAGAGCCCTTTGCTGCCGTGCTGGTAGCTGCGGGAGGGATATGTGCCTGGGCCGACATTTTGACAAGGCTGATATGCGAAGACGAGGCCGGATTGAAGAAGCCATGATGATCGATTTGCGGGACAGCGAGTGTCCAGGGAAATGGAAGGAGAAAGGAATTGCAGGTATTAAAAGGACAGCCTCAAGGTTTTACAACATAGGCATGAGGCCACAAACGCAGGAATAACCTGATGCACCAGCCAACAAGGAGGGAGTGGTTACGAATTCGAATTGGAGCCGACAGATCGTGCCACTTTCTGGTGTGTTCGGATTGCCAGAAGAATAATCATCCAAAACACCCTGGTAAACTACCTTAGTAACTACCTAACTAACAACTTGGCCCTGGACTTGGAGAATCGGGATCGGAGTGAGGATCGGACTCTTCCTATTGGTGCGGGGGGGTTTGGTGCCGTGGCCACTCACGTGGGGAGTGGGTAGAGGGATGGTCACGTGTCATAGCTCTGCCTTTGGGACATTTTACAGTGAGTGAACATGGAAATGGAAGGGAGGAGAGAGTCACCTATGGGCACCTGATATATATGATATATGATATATGATATATGCCAGAAGGAACAGAACAGAGAACCCGATCATGCCCCCCATATTCACTATTCTATTCAATCTTCATCCTGCTCCGCCGTGCCAATAATATGAATCATCTCACCACCCAGATCACTGCTGACCCCGCCACGTGATGCCCGTGATATGCAGGGACAAACAGTCACACACCGCCTTTGGCTCGCAAGCCACGCCGACCTTCTAAGCCACACACCGCCGCCCCGAGTCACAGCTGCTTACAGTACGGAGGACTCCAGGCGTCTGATTAGGCCTCCAGCGTCCCAGCGTCCCATTACAAAGGCATCGAGGTACGACATACCTTACGTCCTCCCCAACCCAAACACCGACCTCGCCATCCATCATCATCATCATCACCCTCACCCTCACCCTCATCTCCTAACCTCTACATCATCCCACCAGCAAACAAGCAGAATAACCACTTCTCGCCCTCTTATCACCACCACCCCATCCTCCACCATGCGATCCAAATTCAAGGACGAGCACCCGTTCGAGAAGCGTAAGGCTGAAGCCGAGCGCATCGTAAGTCCCCCCCACCACCTCCAGCAGCAGCATCATCATCCCCCATCCCCCCCATCGCCATCTACCCTATTTCTAACAAAACTCCCCTCGCAAACAGCGCCAAAAATACTCAGACCGCATCCCCGTCATCTGCGAAAAGGTCGAGAAATCCGACATCGCCACCATCGACAAGAAGAAGTACCTGGTGCCCGCCGACCTCACCGTCGGCCAGTTCGTCTACGTAATCCGGAAGCGCATCAAGCTGTCCCCCGAGAAGGCCATCTTCATCTTCGTCGACGAGGTACTACCTCCGACCGCCGCGCTGATGAGCTCCATTTACGAAGAGCACAAGGACGAGGATGGGTATGTTGTCTCCCCTTTCCTTCCCTTCCCTTCTTCCCCGCCGAGCATCGATAGCGATAAGAACCCCGTTTAGCGGGCGGTGATGCAAACGACGACACACAGCGAGGGAGTAGCGGTCAAGAACCAGAAACAAAAAGCTAACCAAAAACCCCCCTCTCAAAATAGATTCCTCTACATCTCCTACTCGGGCGAGAACACCTTCGGCGGCTTTGAAACCTCGTAAAGAATTTCCCGCAATCAATCAATCTATCCTTATTATCTCAGGCGTTTCGGACATCTCAGCAGCCCCCTCGCCGCACCGACGATCGATCGAACGAACGCTTTGCCCCTGTGCTTCCACGCCCTAGCTACCTTCCAAACCTCACGGTGCGACAAGTAGTGCATTATGGCAGTTTTTCTTACGTTTTATTCCCTCTTTTTTGGTTGCAGAATAGGGGAGATCGGTGAGTGGTATAATGGAGGGTTCGGTGATGTGATGGCAGGATTCCCGAAATGCTATCCTCGCGTCAAACTGGGCAAGGCGGATGGGGGCCGTGGGATTTAGCAGGAGCCGAGTTGCTTTTGATTTGACATCTTGAGGGTTTGGGAATAGGTACAATATGATGCTTTCTGCCATAGACAGAGATGATTACTCACTCACCTGTAAAGATGCTATGCACCGCTGGTGTAAAATGCGGTTTTCGATTGATATGGGACCTTTGATTGGTCCTGTAGTGACTACAAGTTCGTGATGAATTTGATAACCCCGACTGCACCACAAATCGCAATAGTACAGACGACTGTAACCCCGACGTAACAATATCTCTTCAGGACCCAAGTATTTCCTACCCCCTGCTTAAAACGTCCGATAACTAAACTGCCATCAACCCACCCAACTAGCTGCTTCCATTAAGCGTCAGTATCTTTCGCCACAACCTTTTCCCGTCGCGCGAGAGTTCCAAAGAAGGTGCTGATCTTCTTTCTCAAGCATTTCGTGCCACCCGAGTCGTTGCGAGACTCGCTCTCAACAGATGCAGGCTCGCATGAAGGGGCAGGAGGTGTTGACTCGGATGCCTTAGAAGAAACAGACCGGCGTTCTACGAACTCGATACGAAAGCCCTTGGCATCTTCCTCGGATATGTCCGGATCAGCAGATGGAGAATTCTTCAGTATGCTCTTGCTGGTGGTTGCTGAGGCTTTAGAAGTGATGGTGGTCAGGGACTTCTTGAGAGTTCGGGCATCATAGTTCCCATCAGCTCCTTGGCAATAGAACGTCGTGGCTGAGACTGAGTTTCTCCGGGGATGACTCCTTTCTAAACATACAGCCGAATCCGTACGACACATTCGGGGCCCAGCTGGATTGTATTCTCCGATCTCGAAGGGATTGGCTGTGATCTTGTCATCGACAATTCTCCCATCTTTACGAGCTTTGCCCGACTTCTCCCTAGGGGTCGGAGCTTTATAAGGGACTTCGGATACGTCGCCTAGAGCCTGCCGACTTATCGTGTGACGTCGAGGCGGAACATTCTCAATGCCGCTATCTACCTTGGAACCTTGAAGAGAGACATCATTATCAACAGCGATTGTGCTCAACGATGTGAGTGCTTCTCCGGTGCCTGGAGCCGAAACAGACACCTCTCGGGATCCGTGTTCAGAGCTGGTATTGTGAGGTTGATCATTATTCGCCTCATCGCAACTTTGGCTGGGAGAGGTGCGGTTTCGCAGTTCATCAGGTCTTGGCTTGCGAACCCTCAGCGGCTTCGCTTTGGCTCTTCTCACACCCTTGAACTTCGGTTTAACTGGCCTGCGACGTGTGGACTTCGTGGTATTCCAAAGTTCGTTCATCTGATTGACCCTATAAGCTTTGACAAAGTCATACTTCCCGGGAAGAGCTAGAGACAGGAATTTCTCCTGCTCTGCGTATGTGAGATTGAGGCTTGCGGCATCCATCAGAATGTGCCTCTGCAGGAGTTTGTAGCTATGGATGAACATATTTTGCTCTGTTTTGTCCATCCACTCAAAAGCATCCAGAAGGCGCCCCCTCAGCTCCCTCGGAGGTATCCCAGCATTGATTAAGGTTTTGTGTGCCGTAACCCACTGGTTTACAGCACGATGTGCTACGCGGAGCCTATTCTTCTCAAACCATGCTGGTTTTTGTTCTCCATGGGTGCAAACCAACGAGACAAACTCGGTTTCTGTTAGATTTGCAGGGTGGAGGAAAGATGTCGCTAGGACACGTTTGACACTCTCCCAGAACGAGCCTTGTTGAGTACGATATTGTTGGGCGGCTGTCAACGGATCAGGAATGGGGTCATCGACAACCTTAAAACTATCCGGGGTCGGATGGCAATCTGCAAGGGGATCGTGAGCTTGCTGGGTGTCGGTCTCGAGTTTAAGCATTTCCGGTGGAGTCACGGAGGGTTCGTCCGAGAATGGATTGTCGACGGAAGTAGCATTGGACAAAGACGAGCTCTTTCGGAAGTCTGCATTGCGGAGAACCCGGGCATCGATGCCAATCTGCTTAGGGGAAATTGACGTTAACAGCTCGGGATGATGGTTCGCAGGAGCAAATATCGAGTTCGAATTGTATGTAATTGAGATCGTATCATCCGAGGTTTTCTCGCTGGGTACAGCATTCTCAGCGCGGCACAAGTGGTAATCATATCCCCTCAATCCAATCGAAGCTTTGTGGCGTAGGTTGGCGATCCAAGAAGGCTGGGACTGCTTCGTGGTGGCCGAAGATTTGTTCGCAACGACGTCGAGGGGTGGCGCAGATGGTAGCTGGGAACTGTCGAAGGATCTCAAACACTCCATGGTCGACATACGCCGAAGAGGCATCGTAACTAATGAATATCTTTGCGTGCAGTAATATTCTATGCGCGGTTGTGGTAACGTATAGCCGGAGAATGAAATTCGATGTGATGGGGTAGAGTGAAGCTTCAAAAGCTGTCGAGCATAGAGGTGGCATCTTGTTCGAAAGAGGCCGTCCTTTCCCCAATTGGCTTGCTCCAAGGCATCTCAAGAGAAGCTCCTTCCACCACTGTGCTTGTCTTGTAGCTCTCTGTGGAAGTTCCTTCCACTATTGAGTAGCTTCAGCCTTTTTCGCTCCATCGGCCGTTCGGAACCCTATTCTCCTACACAACAGAAAATTTAGCTTCGAACACAATAATATCAGATAGCCCTTGGGAATTGCCATACCGAAGTCCTGCATCTATTGTTTCACTGGTACTGCGGCCCAGCTCCTTCTCTTCTCGATTGATGCGTGTTGCGGCTGCGGATAGGCCTATGAATAAAGCGAATATTGGATCCGCAACCTTAGAGATTAGATGAGCTGGGGCAGGCATTTTGAAGCTTGGTTTTTAACGGAAACAATCGAGTTGTCTCTTAATCGTACTGTTGCTGTTACGTTGAGGAATTTCAGATGTGGTTGTGTTTTCCTTTTCTACAAGTCCAAGCTCGAATTGCGGTGCGAAGCTCAAGCATTTAGATCACGTGATATGGCCCCTTTCCGCTGAGGGAGAACCATGAAAGGGTAAATGAGAGATTTTTCTGAGTTGAGGAGGTTCGTTTTGTATCGTAACAAGCTATGTACAAGAAGTACTTAATATCTATCTATTCTATGCAACGCCAATTTCCAGAAGCGCCTTTTCCACTACCATATACATGATTCTCCAGCACTTGGAACAACACTACTTAGACAGCGCAATATCGAAGGCCGGGATCAAGGTCTGGGCGAGCCAAAAAGAGAAGACCAATTTCGGGCCAGTCATCAGCAGCTATAAGGTGTTAGTTTAAGTGTTAGGAGGTAGAGGGAAGTCGGGGAGCATGCCTTGGGGACCAATCCCTTGAAGAAGCTAGTAATTCCCTCCTTCTTCATCATACTGCCCACAATTTGGAACCCGCTCTTGGGGTTGTCAAAGTTCCTATTTTGGATTCGGGTCTTGATAACATCTAGAGGGGCTGAGACGACGAGGGACGCCGAGGCACCTGCGATCGAGGCAACGAAATTCTGAAGCCATGTCGCCTTGTTGTAATCCGTTAGCCCGTAGAGGTATCCCTTGGTAAATGCTGATCCACCGAAGAGCTACGTAAAGTTAGTGACGCACTGCAAATGTTATGGATGTACCAACCGCGAATGATCCGGGGGCGTTTCTCGCAGCAGTCCAACCCCAACCACGATACAGCCCAAAACCCTCATCCCGCACAATCCTGACAACGCCTCGTCCGCGGAAAGCTTCGGGATTTGTTTGGCGTTTGATCTTAAGGACATCCAGGGGAAGGAGGACAATCTCGCCAATACCGATCAAACTAGGGTTTCTGTCAATAACTACTGAACAGTTTATGTCCGAAGGGTTTCGCGTACCTTCCTGCGCATGAATGCATCATTGCCTTTCCAGTTTTGGCACCGAATGTATTGTCGAAAGTGCTGCCGTGGTGTCTTTGGAGATAGTCTCGCATGAACGGTTGCCCGCCATACTTGTAGATTCGTTGGAGAACCTAAGCCGGAATCAGTACCCTTCTAACCAATGGATGTACACCTGAATTTGACCTTATATCCTGCAGCATATCCAAGTCCTGGGAATAAAGAGAAGAACTTCTTGCCAGCGGGCGCGGTAGCCTTCTCCTTGAAGATAACGGTATTCAACTGCGAGACGGAGGTAATCTATAAAATAATGAGCGATCGAATCATTATAGTACATTAGCACTTCATGAATTAATGGCCTACCTTTCCGTGGTTGCTCATCAAGCGCTTTGCAATCGTATCGACCTTCAATGGGTAAGTATGGCTTGTATCGTTCGGGGACAGGGTTCGAAGCATACTGGATGGAAGACGGCCAGTTCAGAAATGCCGGCAGAACCTGTACAAAGTCAGACATATGCCCCAGGTAAATCGCGATCGTATATGTGTAACGCGTACCTGATCCCAATAGTCTAGCCAAAGTAGACTCTTGCTTGATCTTCGTGGCCGAACCCTCGGCAGCTACGATTGGGGGAGACATGGCGGTGGGAGATGTGGGAATTGAGAGCAGTTTTAAAGGGAAATGGAGGAGGGGAGATGAATTAAGTCGATTAAGATCCCAGGACTTGAAGGGCTGCGCTTCCTAAGTATCAAAAGAGTGGTGATGTATAAGGAGATGTCGCGGTCCCTGTCCAAAAAAAATGTCTCGATGCGCAAACAGGTTCGGACTCGCAAAGTGTTGTGGTCCGAGCTCGGCCAATCCCCAAGTCTCCAAGAACCGCTGCAGGGGCCCCAGCGTAAGCTTCTGACATTGCAGAAAACAATGTCAGTAATACGTCCCGCCCTGACCTCTATGACTCTACTAAAAAAAAAATCGGCTTATTTTATATATATTATCAAGGAGATTTTATGTGATATGACTTAAAGGTGGGGATACTTCGTAGTGTTAGTACTGCTGGCAGTTGAAGTACCGGTACTAAAACCTACCCACCTTTGAGCAGGATTAACTTATGACACAAAACGTAGAATACAGTGATACTTTCAAGTGTACCTATACAAACATTTTTTGGGTACCTATTACAAGCTGAGAAGTTAGATTCAAGCTTGTCTAATTACCCCATGGGCAAACAAGCATATCTATGGTATCACAAAGCCATCCACCTGGCAGAAGTGTCCGTCCATCTCCGTTTGTTTTAACGCCATTGTCCAATATGCAGCAAATCCCACGCTAGCCCATGCAATTCGCTCACAGCCATAATATCATCTCAGAAGTCCGCCTGCACTGCGTTGTATGCTGCGCTAGTAATCCCGGAAAACACCAACCAATTGATCAAGTCTTCCGATTTGGCCAAGCAACTGTTCCTCCTTGCGTTGAATAGCTTGAAGTTCGTTCAACTGCGCGCCAGTCAAGTAGTCCTCTGGAGATTGATCTCTCAGATCTGAGCGTTCGGTTAGTTCGAGGATCGTATGTGCTTTTCGTCTCTCGATCTCTAACCGCTGAAGCATTCTGGACATTGACTTGTAGATCCGGTCCAGGAGAGCCATGGAAACCTGATCGGGATCGAAGTACCAAAGGAAAAGTGTCCGGGCGTTGTTGCCGCGACTGCTATCCTTCGGTACTTCTTGGATATCGACGACGCCCGCCATTTGCATCTCAGCCAGCTTTGTACGCATATCCCTTTGCTTAACAAGAGCCAAATTGGGCAGTTGCTTTTCATCCAGCTTCCCCAATTTCCTCATCATTCGAGCCAGCCGATGACCTAGTTCACCGAAATTCTCCAAGAGTAGCTGGTCTAGTTCGATCTCTTGCATTTTCTTGACGAGTGACTCAAAATCAACGCACCACTCGCCCAGTCCCCGGATACCGCACTTTTTAATGAAATGGCAGTCGTCCCCTGCTAATAACATAAGGTGGTTCTTGACTTGCATCATACGGTTGTCCTTGTCATCGGCGGAAATGGATTTTGGAGGCTTGTCTTGAAATGTTACTTTAGGTCGTTTCGCCTTTGACGGAGGAGAATCTGCGAATGGATCGTCGCTGTGGCCGTCCGAGTCATGGTCAGCCCCCGGTACCTTCCCATTTTCGGTCACACCACTTCGCTTGTCCGATGCATCTTCATCTTTGCCCAAGTTTCCTTTGGTATCAGCCTCCATTTCGCTAGCTCTGCGCTTCTTGCTTGATTGTGACTGTCCAGATGTGGCAGGCTCAGTATTGTCGTCGGAAGCTCTCCCGATACCTTCTCCAACTCTGATAGATCTACTAAGAGCAGCTGCAACTTCTATGGTCGAGACAGAAGGTCCATCCACCTCATCCTCAGCTTGAGGGTTATCAATCATCGGGTCCGGTCGACAACGTGGGATCTTGGCTTCTAACATGCTGAGAAGCTCTTCATAAACTTGGGAGGTGGTCTTTCCGATTCTGATTCTCGCCATTTCAACAAGCTGTTGGTTACGGAGTATGACCGTACATTTCTCGTAGTTGATTCGTAGAACCAAGTTCGGCTTATTGCAAGTCAGCACCCACATCATTTAACTCCAGAGCCTTGAGAAACCCACGTCAAGTCTAAAGCCATCATCTTCATGAACAGGATCACCGTTGACAGCACCGCTTCCATGGGATAGTCTTCTCCTCTTGGTCGCACCGTTCATATGCTCACCATTGAGCGGCCTCTTCTTGCCGTTAGGTTTCCAATCCCGACCATTGGCTCTCATGTCCTGAAGCTTATCGCGGATCCTGGACTTGAGCTCATCCTTTTGCTTGGGGCCTTTTGCGCTGCCTCCGTATGAATCGCGCATGATATCTTTCTCCAGCTGGTTGTATGTATCTGAAGGGCTTCTGAACATATCCGCAATGACACGCTCAATCAGCCCAGCCTCAAACAGCCGGAACAGTACAGTATGCAACTGGCCGGCAGAGACAGCATTGGATTTCGCATGTCCATTCATACCATTCACAGCAGGACGGTCAGAACCACTTCCGTTAACCTTGTCCTTCCCCTTTGACTCATATGCTTCTTCGAGGTCCGATATTTGGGTATGGCCCAACAGCAGTAGGTTGTGCACCACATCTCGCGCTAAGGGTCCATATTTGTCTTGCACAAATTCCATGATCTTGCCAGACCGGACCAATGCGTATGCGGCATCGTGATTTGCCTCATAATGGGTCAGGCCAGTATCTTTGTCGGAATTGTGGTAGACAAGGTTCTGCTGGACGAGGACTGCAAGGCCATGTCGTAGCTGCCGAGGTGTAAGACGTGTATGCTGCGATAATGCAGACACTGGTAATCTTCCCCGTCGTAGGAGGATGGTGAAAATTCGCTGGTTCCATGTCAGAATTGACCAACAGTTCACCTTACAGGGCCTGGGCAAAAACTTGGGGAGCTTCCGGAGAGGATAAGATGTTCAGGGACAGATAACGGCGGGAAACATACAGAGGCAAGTTCTCCATAGGTCTCGTTGACTAGAAGAGCGCAAAGCTCAACTGCGTTCTGCGACTATGAGCCAAGTTAGTGGCTGAAGCTCATCGGCGGAGGGATTATATTTTGTCTCAGGGCGCAATGTGACGAGAGAAACCTACCGGAGACATTTCCCTGCTGCTAGAGACTATTGCAAGACCTCTAGAGCTTCCACAGATGCTACCGGGGCGTCATTGGTGTTTGTGAAGTTGAAGTCTTGTCTTGGAGTTCCGCAGCAGAAATATTTCGTGGTGGGGAACGATCCAGGTGAATGACTGGCGCAGTATGGCACACCAGCAGGCGGGGGACAGAATTTGTCGCTTGTTAGCGAGGCTGCTGGAACTTCGGAGCCGTATTTTGAGCCCCCCTGCACAGCACCAGCGACATCCCGAAATCTTCCTCCAAGACCACAGTTAGAGCTTCATCCAACTTCACCATTCTCTAACCATTGCGACTCCTCACTCGCCAATCCCCTCCGAACAATGATCTCACGGTCGGCGATTGGACGAAACGCACAGCTTGCCCTCCGCAGGCAATGCTGTGCGAAGCCTACGGGCCGACGGGGCCTGGCTGCCGCGGCCTCTCCATCAACCTCCACCCGCTACGAGAATGAAGATGTGGCCGGCGTCAAGGTCGCCACCAGAGATGTCGCAGGTCCAACTACGAAGCTTGCCGTTGTGGTGAAGGCTGGAACTAGATACGAACCACTCCCGGGCCTGGCTTTCGGTCTGGAGCGGTTTGCATTCAAGGTTTGTAGCTCTCACATGGGGAAGGTCGTTCGATTTTAGCTACTTGAGCTGATCGCTTTGCACATCTCTAGAACACCGAAAAACGATCTTCCCTTCGAATTACAAGGGAGTCTGAGCTTCTCGGTGGCCAATTGAAGGCATACCATACGAGAGAGTCCCTGGTCATCGAGGCCAAATTCCTCCAGCAAGACCTTCCATATTTTGCGGAACTACTTGGGGAAGTCGTCTCGCAGACAAAATATACTAGTAAGCTAGCAGTTGGCAATTTCGATCCAATTGGTATCTGACGAGAAATCTACAGCTCATGAATACAAGGAGGAGATCATGGAGACCATGGCGCTGCGTCTACACGATAAGCATGCCGACGTCTCGCGAGTTGCTCTGGACTCAGCACATCATGTTGCATTCCACAGAGGTCTTGGGTCTGCCCTCTACCCAACTTCAGCAGATGTTGGGAGATACGTGAACGAAGAAACAATCGCCGCGTACGCTTCTGATGCATATGCCAAGTCCAACATCGCCGTTGTTGCCAATGGTGCCAGCCAGGCTGAATTGTCTAAATGGGTTGGCCAATTCTTCACTAGTGTCCGTGCTTCACCCCAAACACCGTTGTCGACCAAGGCAACGACATACTACGGTGGTGAGGAACGACTAGCTCACGGAGCTGGCAACTCATATGTTGTTGCGTTCCCTGGATCAAGCTCGTTCACTTCCGGCGCATCCTATAAGCCCGAAATCTCGGTTCTTGCGACCCTCCTCGGCGGTCAATCAACCATTAAGTGGTCTCCTGGATTCTCGCTGCTGTCCAAGGCTGCACTATCCTTCCCAGGAACAAACATTGCGACATCGCATTTTGCGTACTCCGATGCTGGCCTATTAACCATTCAATTTACTGGCGATGCAGTCGGTATTCGTGATGCATCGGCCGAGGCTATTAAAACCCTCAAGGCCATTGCCTCCGGCTCCATTAGCAAGGAAGACGTTACCAAGGCTGTTGCTCTTACAAAGTATAACGCATTAGAAGCGGCCGAGAGCCTTGATACTGGCCTGGTATTAACTGGCGCCGGTATCCTCCACAGCGGCAAGCCTTTCCAAATTGAGGAAGTTGGCAAGAGTTTCGACAGTGTGACTGCTGACAAGCTGAAATCGGTATGGCTATTCCTAAATCTCAGTTCTTTCTTTCTGTTTCTGTCCAAGCTAATACGTTTATACAGGCGGCCAAAGCTCTCTTGGATGGAAAATCGGCTGTTTCAGCTGTTGGAGACTTGCATGTGCTTCCTTATGCTGCTGAGATTGGACTCAACGTATAGATGTTTGGAGATTCCTGGCGAGACGGGGTGGGGTGTATCAACAGCTCCTAGAGTGTATTGTAGATATGGAAGAACTTTTTTTTGTACCCCAGTCATTTGACCAGCCGATTTAAATTGCCTACTTGACTACCTAAAGTAGGTGGGTTGTGAAGTCGTAAAAGTAACCGTTTGGACCAGAATTTTAGAGGCGACTCCGGGTGCGGCAATTTTATGTGATATCACGTGACTACCCTCGGCTTCTGGCCTTTCGCGGATGTCAATTTCAAACGAAGCTCACCAAGTCGACTCAGTCACATCACTACCAGCACAATCACTGTATCCCACCTCACAATCCAAACACAATGGCTCCCGCGTGGAAAGCAGCAGGTCTCACGTAAGTTTATGCCTTTTACAGCCTCCCGAGTGGCTGCAATTGAGGAACAATTTGCTGGCAAGGCCATACCCCGACTGACAAGCCGCGAATAGCTACAACAAATACCTCGAAGTCGCCGCCCGCGTGGTTCGGCGAAGCTTGAAAGATGACATTCGATTGGCAGCCGAGAGGAGAGGACAGACGGAGCTGAGATTTGCAAAGTGGACCGTGAGTGCCCCTTCAATAGATACTGGATCATAGGCGGAAGGGTTTGACTGACGGTTATTCTGGCACAGTCCGGCAAACAAGGCGACCTCACCAATGTCGCGGACGCAAATGCTGTGGCAATGGCAGAGGCTGGCACCCCAAAAACATCATAAACTCTAGGATACATGGGGAATTGAGGGGAGAAATGATCGGGACGAGACCGCAGGCTGCGTGAGCGGGAGGGTGCGACTTGTATATTGTATCATCTGTGGTTGAGGAGCTCAACTCAGCAATTGAAGACATCCTACCACCAGGGCTCTACTGTTCATGAATATGAGGCAATGTTGTAATGACCTATGCGCATCCCTTGGGTGACTTTGAGGAAAGCGCTTCCGGATCGCCTGCTCTCTTGATGTATCTGACTGCCAACCCTCAATCAATGGCATCCAACTTGTCTAGCCTGTCCAACTAGGCCATCCACCTAGCAAATAATGATACCCACAGGTCTAGAGACTCCGGAATATCTGTGCATCGCATAGTCCGGTTTCGCTATGGTACACTGTCTGCAAACCCCAAGGACTGATTAGGACATAGTAGCACAACATATTCTGGAAGCCTATCCCCTACTAGATTCCTACCGTAATGTATTATTCAGCCTCAATTGTTAGTTACCTAGCTGTTAGGGGTCATGAGCAGTAATAAACTTCCGTACATAGTATAAGCGTCGGTATCAGCTCAGATTCAGCTATTTTTCAAGCGAGAACTTCCGGCCTCGCCTCCACAACAACAAAAGTTCACGCGGCCACGATGATGCACAACGACAGCAACGGATTAGCATCCGATGATATTAGACAACGTAAGAAGAAATTATTAGAACTATCAATATGTGATATGGAGCTAATGGGTTTGGTTTAGAGATGGCAGACCTTGAGATCGAGGATGACCAAATTCCATCCCCAATGGCATTTGCTGGATGGCATTCCAAGCCACCTCCAGTACCTAAATTAAAGAGTGCCGGGGTGATTGCCATAGATATTACTGAGCAGTTCATAAATGCTGCCCAACGTAAGTCTTTGTTTGAATGGAATGAAACTTTTTCTTTTGATTAGCACGTGCTAATAATCTTTAGAGCTTGACGATGGGGAGCTTGTCAAAGACCCATTCTTCGCGCTCTTCGACTCGGTTGGCGCTTTAGAGGTAAGTAGATTAAGAGTTATCCAGAGACATAAGCGCTAAAACTGGTAGATTATGGACCCAAAAATGGATAGCGGTTACCTGGAACCTGGTGAAACCATGGAGGACGAATACGATTTTAGTCAGCCTCTACTTCCAGAAGAAATTATAGGGATTATTGACCAGCTTCTTTGCCATGAGGTATGGTGTGTCCTCCTAATTTAGAGATGGTACTTAGCTCATTTTATAGATGGCATGGCATATGGGCCATCCACTCGCCCAAACACTTTTCACCAGTCTATACGTCGATAGACTCTTAGACCCTTGTCCTACCAGCCTCTCACATTTATATTTTGATAGGAGTGAAAGCTGCGAAGATGAACCCTTGACCCTTCAGGTTCTCAAAGCCTATTGTCTCGGTCTCATCAAAACCTGCTGTTATGTAAACAACAGGGTTAAAGCGGAGCACTATTATGAGGTATACGTTACAGCTTTCCTTGTCTCCCATAAATGACGCTCATGTGTTTATCTAGGAGGAAGACTTTGTCACGCATACCTTCCACCGGAACTTGCTGGAAAATTTCGAAAACAATGACATCCTAACGCTCATTCAAGAATCTTTAGAGCAAATATCAAATTCCAATGACATTTTGCCAGAAGTGAAAGCTGCCCTAGAATGCCGGCTCCGATTTCGAGAAGCTTTCCTCACCACAGCTGAAATAGCAGAATCAAGAACATCCTCAGAAACTATCAAGACACAGTGGGAAAGTCTGCAAGCTTTGTTAC
Organism: Venustampulla echinocandica; assembly: GCF_003357145.1. Classification (NCBI taxonomy): domain Eukaryota; kingdom Fungi; phylum Ascomycota; class Leotiomycetes; order Helotiales; family Pleuroascaceae; genus Venustampulla; species Venustampulla echinocandica. Next base: position 679,419 of record NW_022474206.1, on the reverse strand, counting down.
CAACCCTCAAGTCATCTACCAAGCTAGGAAAGCCCGTTCCAGCATCTTTCAGTGTTAAGCTGCAGCGAAAATTGGCAAGCACTGTCCCGCCACGCCCTATTGTGCATATAAGCCTAGATACTGCTTATGACCACTTGGAAAGGCTCTGCCGGGATGGTTCAATAGCCGCTGAAGTTTTGAAATATTACGACAGCCATAGTCTCATGGTATGTTCGTCATGCTTCGACCCTGTCAGGACTAACAAGGCCATAGACTTTTGTATTTCTATTTCAAGCACGTAAACCGCAGCCATCGATTTACATTCGAACACTATTGCAGCACTATTTATTTGGAGATATGGTAATCTTGGGAACAATGTCTATCCGACAACTCCTGGATGATGACTTATCAAGCACTGTATTGCCCGCAAATAAGATTCTCGATCGGGCGAATGACGAGGTCGAACTTCCAAGTGATCCGCGATTCAAGATGGCCAATGATACCGAGGTTTTCCGATCTCGAGCGGCAGGTTCGTACTTGGATATTCTACGTACTATTTGTCAGAACAGATGCCGCATTCGCCGTACGTTAGCTCGTACCGTCGCAGATTTCGAGATACTTCAATTAGATTCCGAGGAGTTGGATATGGAACTTCGTCAGTATACCCAGGAGGAGCCGATCAGGGATCGCGAGATCTCGAGCGAGCCGATATATTCATTTCCATTGTCTTCATGGGCGTACTTCTACAAACTCCGTCAGATGGAATGGCTATTACAGATGGGCTTTGAACTCGAGATCTATCAACAAGATGAATTGGCCTCCATGTTCTGGTATCTGCAATATCTGGCCAAAACGCGCAGTCGACATCTTGAACGGATACGAGGATTCAACGTCCGAGGATTCAACGAGTCCAGGCGAAATCCCGCGGCCGTGGGCGAAAGGCACGCAGAATTCATCAATGCACTTGCTTTTATCAATTACTCCAGCCTGGAAGCTTCGGCCACATATGGATTCGCAGATGCCTTGTCCTGCCTATTTACTGTCCTTAGGCGGCTCTCGCTCATCCACTCACCTCCCCGGCCATATAGTAATGATCAACAGAGATACGAAGTCCGAATGAAGCCATTTCGTCTTGTTGGGCTTCCCGAACTCGTCCCATTTGACGAGCTGAAGCGGCAGGTAACACAGCCAGGGGAGACAACGTTGGATCTCTTGAAATATGCAGCAGAATCAGCTATGGCAGCTAAGAAGGCTTTTGAGGTCATGAGCAAATTGAGTGCAAGGGATGCCTTTTGCCAAGGCTCGTATGATAGCTGGCTTAAAAATATCAAGGATACCTTGAAGGCGTGTATTTTCACGGGTATTACGATTGCAACGGTCAAGAAGGCGGTTGAGACTACGGCGAAAAATGGGAAGGTCCAAATCAAGGTTGAGATCCCTGCGACTGGAAAGGGGTATCATGATTGGTGGGTTGTACCAAAGGTTATACCAGTTCTTTGATCCTATTCGTATACCACCCTGGCGAATTATTAATAGAACGAGGTTTGTTACCGGTAATTACAAAACATTAAATTAGCAGTACCGAAATGCAGATGATATCGTTTGCCATCACTTCTAATTATAGAGCGGCTGTGACTGTTGAAAAATCCTTTTTCCTGGAACGCAGTTGGCCAAGTTTATAGCTCTGCAACTCGCCCCGGTCGCAGTCAAATCTAAGAATTGAAATGTGAGACAGTTGATTATCTTCCTCGGCTTTATGTAATCTTGCAGTCCTTTTTCCTACAATATATTTTATATAGACACATCAAATTTTAGTTGGGGGAAAGGGAAAGGCTAAGAAGAAGTAACAGTATTTCACCTAGAATGAGGAATACTTTGCTCCAAAGTAGAGGCCTCATGAAAACGGTCCTAATAATTCTGATTAGATATAAATCCGTGTCCTTACCGCTACGATGTAGGAAACTGGGCTCATAGGCATAATATTTGGTTTTGAGATTCTATTTGTATCTATCCTAAGTCAGCCTTTCTTGATCCTACTATTACTTCATTTGCCACTTTGATTTCTACTGCACCTATACATTGTGGATACTAGCCGCTACGACGAACATAAAATCTTGTGAGAGAAGATGTATTGATATCTACGCCGACGACGAATGAAATAGATTAAGTGACGTAGATCATGCTTTTACTTATGTTAGCAAAGCTGAACAAGTGTCTTCCACCCTTAACAATGCCGTGACGGAATGTCTTATCTAGACATAAGATCCTCAAAAGCCCTATCGCGAGGTCCTCGGAGAATATGAAGCTGGACTGCACCGTAAGCCGATCAATAAGGTAGTTGAAAGGGCCTCTGGCATTTCTTTGCGATCCATTATCATTAGGTACTTTTCGGCTTATCAGACTAGAGCTGCTAGTGACAAATTCCGAGCGAGGTGCGTGGGTTTATGACGCGGGTTGTGGCAAGGTGTAGCAGGAGATCTTCGAGGTCCTACCTGACATAGCATACACTTGGGAATGGTTGCGCCTCAACCACAACTTCCTTGGAAGCTTGAGGTTCATTGACAATGTCGACGGGATATAGGGACTCCAAGTATGCTACAAGGGGCCCTATGACTCCTCATGGCTCGGCGGTGGCTAGCCGAGGAGGAGGCAAAAGCCATGTTCCAGATCAGCAAAGGAGATATGTCGGTGTTGACTAATGGGTGAAAATGGATGCGAGAATATGAAAGTAGAAACGGAGCACCTCTAAAACAATAATAAAAAGATGATGTGCTGTGGTGATCTTGGAAGTTGCTGCGTGTAGCGCAGTCCTCCTGCCTTTCGGCTTTAAAATACTTTGATTGGAGCGATGTTGACTCTGGTAGGTTGTATTTTAAAGTATAATCATTTAAAATTCTTGAATCTTATAGTCATATTTTTGCGTAATGTCCAACCACTGCGGTATTTTCGTCTGGAGGGCTGATTCTAGTGGCGCCATATATACCTACCTTAGGTATATATCACGTATATATGTGATCTTCCGGAGACTTTTGGTTCGGACAAAGAGTCTGGCCTCTGTTCCAGCCACATGGCTTGGAAGAAGTTAAGGCCTATGGAGAATATTTCTCAGAATCGATGATATGGAAGCGGTCCTTGTAAATCGTAAGTCCTCGGACACCTTGACGCAACCCTCCATTCCTCGAGTGTACGAGTTCAACGATGAGACCTCGCCGATGTTGTTCGGCGCTTCCCGGACCCTATTTCCCATTACTAACTCGACATGGGGCCAAATTATACCGGGCATGTCTATCCGTGGATCGTTAGCCAATACGCTTGAAGGTTTGGATACCATATCTCCTTCCCCACTCCACCTTCTCAAGGCTCGGCATTATGTCCCACATTGTCCCAAATATTGCCTTTTCTATCAAGGTTGTGTTGAAAGCGCTAGTAGCAAGAAAACTTGAAAACACTGGTGGTAAAGACCGTGGGGAAGGCTGAACCTCGCCCCCAATTTCGTTCTATGATGTGTGGTAATCCATCTGTTCGCCTAAGCTTCCGGCATCACGTTGAAATTAATCGTAATATACCTAGAGTTATGTGTGACTCGGTGGCAGGAGAGCGCCTTACGACGTCGATCTTAGCAAAAAAGGGCACAGGATTTGCAAAATTGAGAATATCATATCATGTTTCGCTATTTGTTCCCAAAGGTTGGGTAGGGTGGAGCAATACAAGCTTGATATCAACGCCTTACTTCATAGTCATTGGTTCCTTAGCTGGAAGCTACTAGTCGAGCAACCACTACCGTATTTTCATGCGGACTGCTTGCTAAGTACTGTATATGATAGGCAAGATGCAATGACTCTGTTCATTTCACTGTTGGCGTCCGCTGTCTTTCAATTGGTCGGCCATCAGCTCTCGACAACGGATCGAGAGCTCATCGGAAACGTAAGGCATTTGCTAACGGCCTCATTCCGAAGAACCTATCAAATTGACCTGTTGAAATGATAAACAAACTCCTATCTGTCCAGTTAACACCTAATATATTTCCTTTATGGCGCGGAGACGGGGGACCCTCCGCTCCCCCCCCGCATCCCGGAATTCTTGTCCTCCCCAACCTACCACTCACACACCACAACCTCCCGGCTACTATTAGATCCCCTGTAACGAAATTATTTTGGACAAAAGTTCTCCAAAATATCTGTCCGCTTTGGGTGGGAGCAGCTTTCTGTTGCACTTCGCAAGCGGAGGGAACGTCCGTCGTAGGAGATCGGGATCGAGGGCGTTGAAGGGAGTGAGTGGGTTGATTGGATAATGTTGAGACATGGGGTTCATATGGGCACTGGTAAGAGATTAGGGTTGCCTTTGGTGATAGATGGTGTACCAGTAATAACGTTTGATGTTTTGGTGATGAGAGTTCATGAGCTGTTGGACGGTTGCGAGTCCATTTGAAAAAGGGGCTAAACGGGACCTGTTGCCTTGCCCGAGAGCCCACAGTCGATGGTTGAGAATAACACAGCGTACGAAATATAACTTTTCTTTGCCCCAAGAAGACTTGCATTGCTGAGACAGGTTAAATTCATCATATGGTGGTTTGAAGGTAATTGCATGCGAACTTTCGCAGCTTCAAGAGGCAAAACTGTGCTGAATTACGATATATATGGGGTGCCATCTAACATAAAGGGGTATACGCAAGGGCCGGACCAGGTAGAAACCCCGCAACAAACATCTAATAACCCAACTCTATAACCAAAATGCTCTCACTTCCAATGCCAGAATGCCACTTTCTACAATCCTCGATCAACCATCCGTTAATCCAATGCTCCTCCCAATGCATACATCATTTCGTATAACCACAAGGCACCTTGCGTATCGCTACAAGACCCTTCCGCTATCGCCTCGGAATGGCATTGACCATCTGTCTCTGCTTATTCAACCAACTCTTTGGAGCATCTTGCCGGCGCTGTAGCACCACATGGTTGCTCTGTAGTCGACCGGTGATATCGTACCAGGCGCTGGCAATGAGGGCGTTCTCGCGAGTAAGGTTCTTGATCGTGGCCTCATTGGCAGCCTTCACATTATTCATCAGTTTTCAAAGATTCAAAACAAAGCGGCAAGCGCCCTTTTCATGGAGTATATAAATGACGGACAAAATTTCATAAACGTATTTGATTGGGTCACAATGAAAAGTTATATAAAATGAGTGACAATTCAGGAGCGGTACCTTTTGAGCATCTGGGCTGCTTTCTTCGGCAGTCTTGAGTTTTCGCTGGAGATCTTGGATAGCCGCCTCTTGCTTCTCGATTTGCTATTGAGGTTGTTAGTCTGAGCAACAGAAGTCTCCTTCATGTTTTAAGCAAGGAGAAGGCCCCCAGCGGCCATGTTGCTTGATAGGGGCTGGAGACATAGGTAGAGGGACAAGTCTTGGGGGAACGGGTGTAGGGCTTGGTCGGCCGAGGTTTGCAAACGCCGAAAGCTCCACGGCGAGCTGTGCTTCTTCAAGCCTCTCCAACACTGGTGGGAGTCTTTCTGAATCTAATAATGAGCGGGTGCGGGAGGGGGGTTTAGGGATGACTGGTGGCAGAGTCTTATGTCTAGAAGATTTTGGGCCTGAGAAAAACTGGGAAAAACTCCAACTGGAGGGGCGGTTGCCTGACGAGGAAGCCGGGCGTGAACTATGGCCGCTTCCCCTTGAGGAAGCTGGCGCTGTGCTTGCACGCCACTTTTGACTTACCTCTTTTGATTTTTGCAGCGCCGCATTGGTTGCTTCGTCTGGTTGAGTCTTATCTGCTCCCCGGCTAGTAGATGTTCCTTCCTGCAATTTAACGATTTCTTGTGTGAGTCTGTCTTTAGCCAGGAGTGCATCCAGTAGGTGCGATTTCTGCTGCTCGAAATCAGTTGACAGATTTCTCATTTTGCTCTGGCAGAGGAGCAAATCATTTTGAAGGGAGGAAGTGATGAGTTCATTCGCAGTTTTGAGTTCTTCCAAACCATCTATTTCTCCTTGATCGATTGCGCTCACTAATTTTATGTTAGCAGTAGTACTTAGATATAACGGAAACGTGGAAATACTTACGATCAGCTTTGGCAGCAAGAAGATCTCTTTCACGACTAGAGAGTTCTGCCTCCGTCTCGGCAAGTTTTGTTTTGATGAGCAACAGCTCTTGAACGGCCTCCATGTAGAGCCTTCGGGTTGCGGCAACGGCTTCGTCCCTATAAAACTCAGGCATGAATATCTGGAACGGACCAGTTTTCATTAATTCATCAACCAAGGGGACTAACTTTTCTGAATCGATTTTGCTAATCATAGCACCCAATTGATGTTGCCCAATTGCGTGCTTTTCTTGTAGATCTCGCAGATTCAATTCAAGTCTCTTTCGTACTCTGTCCGATTCTTCAAGATCAATCCGAAGGTTCACATTCGTAGTACCAGCCGAATTGCTCTTCAAAAGTTGAATTTCCGCCTTGAGCCTGGAGAGTTGGAGAGGATAGTTCACGTCGTCGGTTTGATCCAACTCGTCTCCAAGACTTAGGTGCAGAGTTGTTGCTGTTGCTGTAGGTGATGGTGGCGATAATGGACCTACCCCACCGGTTTTCAGTGACTCTTGCAAGTCTTCAATGAATCTTTCGTCGTGTGCTTTGCTTGCTAGAAGATTTTGGATTTGGGCGTCACGTTGCCGTAGATGCTCTTCAAGAATCTTCGTTTGGCCAGCTCGTTCGACGACGTTGAGCTCATAAGAGTGGAATCTCTGTTGATATTCGGCCAGTGTCATTTGCATCTTTGAGTTCTCCTCATGGACCTTGTCAAAGGTCTTTTGGTTCTCTTCTAGAACATCAATTCGACGGCGAAGATCAGTGTTGTCCTTTTCGACTCCACTTTGGGCCTCAAGCTTCTTTTGGAAGTGATCTAGGGTGTTGGCTTTCCTGGACAACGTGACATTTTCTGCCTTGAGTTCTTTTAAATGGTCCTCGAGATTGATAAGTCGCTCAGCAGACGGACGCAAAGATTGGAGTTCTCTCTCCTGCCTCTCTTTGGTGACTCGATCAGTTTCTGCTTGCTGCTCTTGGTTTGCGATTAGCTCATTAGCCTCCAGTAACTGGCCTTTTAAACTTTGTATGTACTCGGTTTGGTCACCACTTTGTGAGTTCTGTAGATCATCCAACTGACGGTCCACCTCATTACTATGTTCCAAAAGTTCATCGTGGCTCTGTTGCAAACGCTCAAATCGGGTTATAAAATCTGCGTGCTTCTTCTTCAACCCTTCGTGCTCGGCCAAAAGTGTAGCATGTTCGGCTTCTAGCGCAAGCTCTGGATCTTTTGCGACTGCCTGGTCGGGGCCAGCGTTGTTATCTGCCGGGCTTCTAGTGTTCCCCTCCGTCACACTTTGTATTATGTTTGCAACCTGGCTTTGTGTGTCTGGATCTAGATCGTTCGTAATTTTGGTAACATATTTTTCGTTATTTGAGCCCCTTACAGCTGCCAGTAAGAGAACAGTGAGTAGCTTGGCCATTTGTTCCACATCATCGTGCTCTGCCATAGCATTGAAATCGATATCGCTTTCCAGAGCAATAGGATCGAGATCGTCGCAGTGTTTGCGGATGTAACGGAACAGCGACTTGGAAACTGCCTCCAAGTTCTTCTTCTTGCCTAGCCATCTTGATGCGGTGCTATTTATTTCGAGATCGCGAACGGCGTATTTTGGATCGATGTCCTCTGCAAACATAGCAAATTAGTATTAGGAGGATCAAAGGAATGGGGTAACGGGGCCTTGATTACTTACCTAGCATTTTAGATGGGACAAAGCCATCGGTCAGGTTGGCGAGTGATTCGACCTCGTAGTCGAGGGGAAATGTGTTGACCTGTATAACATCATTAGCATGACTGTAGATTCGAAGGGAAATAAGGGGTAGAGTACCCATTTCAACAGAGCCGCCTGTTCAATCCGACTGTAAGGCATTTTTATGTTGCTTCAGCGTATCCGGTCCGCGATAGGCATTTAAACTAATATCGAAGGTGGAGTTCCGAGGGCAGGATATTTCTTGACTCGGATTTCAAGATCTGATCGCATCTTGTTCTTTAATGCGCATATTAGGGTACTATATCCCAAACCTGTTTCACTGTTCGAGACGCCACTTCTGTCGTCGCGATCTGACAAGGGACTGTGTGGACGCGACAGACCGTCAAAGGCTAATGAAGCTATGACCCCCTTTGAGACAACTCTTATGTCGCCTATTAACAAAGCGCCTCGTTCATAGTCCCCTATGCTATAAATTTAACAAATAAAACTGCCTTATATAGTTCTGCTAGGTGGAATCGGTGGTCAAAATATAGAATAGATCATGTACAGGCGAATAATAAAGAGCCTGAGTAGCTAGATTGTTACCTGCCAGTGCTTGGTTGCGGGTAGCCTTTCGGAATGTACATTAGGTAGTTATAAGTTGTGCGACTCAGAGTCTATATATTCTCATTGAGTTTCTGCAAGTGAACAAATTCAAATTCGACCTAAAACATAGTACACCTTAGAAAAGAGCCCTTGATGCGCCATCCAAGACTCCTTCCCCCGATATGGATGAACATGCATACAGCTTGTCCGCCTTCATCTCAATACAATATACGCCTTTAGTGCAGGTACCGCCCCTTCAGCTGGATTGCGATTAGGACTATGAGCCACTGTCCATAATCGAGACCATTTGGTCATCCTCTATCACGGCGTGGTAATCGTTTCCCCAGGTTCTGTGGAGGATCAGTTTAGCATCGCCTCGTCTGCAGGTTTCTAGAGGGCAAGTTCGAGGACGGAACACCATGGTTCAAGACGAAAAGCTAGGGAAGTGCCCTATCTTTGAATGGCCTGACTTACTGGACTTGTTCGAGAATTTTCGCAGGCGCATTGGCAGCGAAGCCCCTGTACTAACGGTTAGACACCACATATCCGTAGTAGAGGTAAATGGGGTTCTTTACTTTATGAGCTGGTACTCATGGGTGATTACCCCTCCAGCAGCCTTGATAGCGTCTTTTGCCTGATCCACGATGCTATCGGGGGTGTCGTCTGGATAGGAGACAATGACGGCCTTCAGTGGCATGGTTACACCCAGTGCCACCGCCACGAGCGCAGGGAAAATGAGGAGTGAGAACTTCATAATGGTTAAGTTTTCAGTTCTTCTAAGTAGGTATGAAGTATGGTTTGGTTTGATGAGCGAAACGAAAACCTGGATGGTACGAGTAGCAACAGGTCGGGAGACTCATATTAATAGCCTCTTGGTGATGACGAAGGATCAAGTAGGATCAAGTAGGATCATGGTGGCCTCAGGCATAAATAATCACTGCTGGGGCACAGCCTCCCTGTTAGCTCTGCACGTGATCTGTATTTCAAAACAGGCGTCCCCAGCCACACCTTACCTAATCCTTGGACCTTAGTACCTCGAAAAGGGAACCACCTCTGTTCTTCGCACCATTCTACGATCGACAATCCTCCCTTACCGCAACAAATTCTACCCTCCTCCCAGCAGAGACACGGCAGTCTGTTTTCTTCCGTACGGGCGACGTTTGGATATAGCCCGCATCACGACCTTTTTTGTTGTGGGATTCTGGGGTTGCGTCGAGGCGGTTGGGCAAACAGTGCAAGGCAGGACCGAGTGGCAATCGCAGAGCAAAACTGAAGGCGAGGTGGCCATCGGTGGATTGGCAGTCAAATACACAATACCTGTTCTCACAGAGTGAATGCAATTGCGTGGATCTAGTTAGCTGCTGTTGAAAAAGCTCTTTTTTTTCGTGGTCTCAGAAGTGTGGTGGATGGAGAGACAAAGACATTTTCCTTGTGGAAGCTTTTGCCCAGATCATCTCACACGCAGTCTCCCCTTTCCTTCGACTCAGACTCTCCATTAGCCCATGATGAATTCCGACATATCTGCAGATGTGGCGGAGGATTTCCGACAGGCACTTCTCGACCTGACTATGAATTCGCGATATGAGATCAGCAATCTAACTGTCATCGCAAGGGAAAACACAGAGCATGCGTACGCCATCTCGGAGGCCCTAAAGAACCATATCAAGCAGGTAGGGTAGACTTCTCTTTTGCCTTCTACTAGATATACTAGTAATCATATGTTTATGTTTATGTGGTGTCTTGATTGCGTAACAATGATCTAAGTCCTTTACTTACACTTGTCAGACTTCGCCGCAGAAGAAACTTCCCGCATTCTACGTCCTCGACTCTGTTGTGAAGAATGTTGGCACCCCTTACACCATCTTCCTCTCCCGTGGACTCTATTCGACTTTTATGGAAGCATACGCGTTGGTGGACACGAATGTTCGGAGAAAGATGGATGAGATGCTGAAGACTTGGAAAGAGCCAGTCCCAGGGGCGTTGGATACGCGACCAGTCTTTCCACGCGACGTCACGAGTCCCATCGAAAATGCATTGATCAAGGCCAGAACATCTGCAGTGCAAGCTCACAATGAGTATCTTCGAAACCAGCAACAGGTCTTGGGTCGTGGACGGCCAGGTGCGCCCCAGGTTCCTCATCGCGATACACCTACACCTCCGAATACATACCGGCAGCAAGCTCAACCTGTTGTTCCACCACATCAGAATACATATCGACAGCCTCCTCAGGTTCCCATCCCCCCCCCCCAAAATACATATCGACCAGCACCTCCAGCTCCAGCCCCAACACCCCCAAATCCGTACTCGCAGCCACCTCAAGCTGCCATTACCACGCCTCTAAATACATACCAACAATCTAATCAGCCTCCAATTGCACAACCTCCCAATTATACCCACCCACAAGCTGCGGCAAGTAGCCTGCTGGAGCGATTACGAGCTTCAGGCTTGCTGCCCCCAACACAATCAGCAGCCTCATCAGGAAGCATTGCTTCTGGAATTCCTGCCACCACAAGACCAGCATTTTCGACCCCACCCGCATTTACGAATACCCCTCCAGTTGTCAACATACCCCCGCCTGTCAGCCTACCTCCATTTACTAACACACCGGCTCCCATAATGGGAGAACTACCCAATGACGCCGACCTGAGAAACCCTCTATCGCTGAGAATGCCCCGGCCCCATTTAATCTCTCGTCTATATGCAAACCTCGGCGCACCATGTACGCAATGCGGACGCCGCTTTAGACCCGACGAAGAAGGGAGGAAGAAGAAGACTGCCCATATGGATTGGCATTTCAAAGTTCATCAACGTATGAGGGAATCAGAAAAGAAAGGACAGGGCCGGAGTTGGTATGTGGATGAACTGGTAAGTTTCTTATTCTACGTGATTTTGTTGATGCTCATTTGTTTTAGGATTGGATCAACTCCCGTGAAGTAGAGGACGATCAAAATGTGGACGTCGGAGAGAGTAGGAACGGTGCTGGTGTTGCTGGCCCTGGCGCACCCAGCAAGCCGGAATTACAGTATATACCTGCCCCGGACGACCCTACGCTTGCAAGTAGTGTTTGCCCTATTTGTCAAGAGAAGTTCGAATCAAAATGGCTCGATAGCGCCCAAGAATGGGTCTGGATGGATGCCAAAAAGATTGGAGAGAGGATATTTCATGCTAGCTGTTACGCTGAGGTGACGAAGGATTTGAGCAAAGTGCTAAAAGGGGCTACTCCGGAGCCTGTGCTGGGAAAACGGAAGGCTGAAGTGAGCAACTTATTATCCCTATCCTTTAATGTACCAGCTAACCGGCGTCTAGGATGATCATATTACGCTACGGTCTAAAATAAAATCGGAACCTTTCCCTTGAAGTTAGCCGTGCCCATAAGTCGAGGAGGATATAGACGCCGTAACGGCCAGGGGCAATCCTCCATATTCACACCATAGCATCGGAGTTAGCGACATAATGACTTGTTAATACCACCATAAGCAAGATAAAACAAATACAAAGATAAATCTATACTGCCTACCAGACCTTCGTAGTAATTTTGTCAACCTAGTTTAGTGAAAAAGCCCCTGCCTCTAGTGACCACCTAGACAGGTATCTATACACGTGATGTTAGTATTTTTGTCCTCAGGCAAGTATTCAGGGAACTCTAAATTTCTGATTGGGTCGCTTAGAATGGCTCCCACACAGAAAGTTACTGCGAACTTTCCGAATCTCGAATTCAAGATCGCGAGACGACCCAAACTTTACAACTCAACTCCAAGAACTTGACGTTTCAGTCTCCGCTCAACCCGCGGTTAAAGTGATTGATTCTCCTGTTCATCCCAAATAACAAATTCTACATGTAAGTCATTGCCCATCTGCGGCGCGCAGTTTTCTTATGCCCCTCAATCTCACAGCTCACCTAAGATTACCATTCCCTGGGCGCCTGTATGCTAACTATCCTTCCGTCTAGCCATCAAAATGAAGCACCTCGCAGCTTACCTCCTTCTCTCCATCGGCGGCAAGACCTCGCCTGCCGCGAAGGACATCAAGTCCGTTCTCGACTCTGTTGGAATTGAGGCTGATGCCGACCGCGTCAACGCTCTCATCTCCGAGCTTGAGGGCAAGGACCTCCAGGAGGTATGCAGACATTCAAAGCTAGAAGTGCGCGAGGAATTGTGCTAAGAACTATATAGTTGATCGCTGAGGGCTCAAGCAAGTTGGCTTCCGTCCCATCTGGTGGTGCTGGTGGTGCTGCTCCAGCTGCTGGCGGTGCTGCCGCCGCTGGTGGCGCTGCTGAGGAGGCCGCCGAGGAGAAGGTCGAGGGTATGTTATATCAGCTGGTTGAAATGCTAGAGGACGCCACTAACATTCATCATAGAGAAGGAAGAGTCCGACGAGGACATGGGCTTCGGTCTCTTCGACTAAGAAGTTTATTGACGTTATTATGGATTCGATGCCCTTTTTACCGAAATTCAGGTGGTCAAGGCTTCAGGAAGGGGTTGTGCGGGCTTTGCCTGTCAAGTGCATGTCATGGGAGTCAAGGATCTGATTTTGCGGGTCTACTCATGAAGGAATGCCAATCATGCATGCTAGATAGTGCAATAAAGACGTGCTTCTTCCAAGTTGGCTTTGTGTCTGTTACCGTAAGAATGTGATTCTGATTGTGACTGTATACTGTATGCTATATACTGAATAAGACCAATTTCATTCAGTAAGAAGTGGCTGCGGCAAAAATATCTCCTACTACTACGTACGGTATGTCGCTGCGAATAAAAGCTTACACAATGTGACCAAAGGAAACCACTTAAAAGACCTGCTTCTTGATGGATATAAAATGCCTACATATTTACCTATACAGAGTACTTGAAGTTATAACTTTCCTGCATACTCATTGGCCAATACTACTTGATTTTAACAGTATGTGGGGCCCATAGGTAAAGCCCTACCACCAAAATATTTCGCGCTAAGTGGAGCTAAGCGAGATCTCTTCAACTTCCAACAACCGAAACTTTGAAAATCGAACCTCATCGCCAACTCTTGCCTTTCGACCCAGCATCGAAAAGCACATCACCGACCGCAATCATGGCTGACGAATACGTGCGTATCAATACCTTTCCCTTCTATTAGCCTGCAGACCCAGACGTTCTTCCAACAACCTGCTAACCCATACTCACCTGCAGAACGCCGAGGAGGCCGCCGAGATCAAGAGAAAGAGAACGTTCAGAAAGTTTTCCTACCGTGGAATTGATCTTGATCAGTACGCTTCCCTCCGCAACCGCTGAAAGAATTCAAAGGGGATCTTTCTTTTTCGCAAAAAAAAGACAAGCTAACCCTCTATTCTTCTCCGATCAACAGACTCCTCGATCTCTCCTCCGATCAACTCCGCGATGTCGTCCACGCCCGTGCCCGCCGTCGGTTCAACCGTGGCTTGAAGCGCAAGCCTATGGGTCTCATCAAGAAGCTCCGCAAGTCGAAGCAGGAGGCCAAGCCAAATGAGAAGCCCGACCTCGTCAAGACGCACCTGCGTAACATGATTGTCGTGCCTGAGATGATTGGCAGCGTCATCGGTATCTACTCCGGCAAGGAGTTCAACCAGGTCGAGATCAAGCCTGAGATGGTTGGTCATTATTTGGGAGAATTCTCTATCTCTTAGTACGTACCCCTATGTGCCCCAGATAGGTCGTGAAGGGAAATTAGCTAACCCCCGAAACCAGCCACCCTGTCAAGCACGGAAGACCCGGTATCGGTGCTACCCACTCTTCGCGTTTCATTCCACTCAAGTAAAATGGACATTTTGTCGGGTTGGTTTTTGCGGGGTGTAATGGGGAATTACATAGGGCTGCATTTGCGTCTCTGCCACAGTTAGCAGATATCGGCGAATCGCAAACAATGAATGAGATCTTTACATCCTCGTCCCCTTGTTTTTCCATGTGTAGATGTCGTCTTATCTATCTTCTGTTTGATCCATAAAGTTAAGGCTCGACAAAATCACACCTGGAGCATGGAATCCCCATCACCGTACTCAAGTCATCTCGATCCGGAACAATCCCGCCGCACCCCCTCCATTCAATTCTTCTTCTAACCCCCAATGTCCAAATCACCAACAACCTAGCCTAGAAGCCTTTAAATCAGGGACTGTGGAAGTAAATTCTCTCGTAAAGTTAAATTTGTATCTATTTAACTTCACCAAGGTAGGATAGGATCCTCTCTTCTTGGCCCATCGATTTCAGTGGTTTAACCGCCATATACGGTTCTCTGCAACATAACTATTGCAACATAACTACGATCATCATAGACCACTTCCCCCTTCTCCACTCGTCACTACCGCTGCCTCTTCCCGCGCCACGGGCATGGAATCGCGTTACAAAATGCTTCCTAAATAATGAAATACCCATTCCAAGCTACATTCCTCCGCCCTAGGTCCGGTAAATCTATATCCCCTAACTAAACCAAAAGAAAACGCTTATAGGTAGCATTAAATCAGAGGGAGAATAAATCTTACTCTTAAGGAGAGCTGTGCTATAATATATTTTGTGATGTTAGGTCGACCAAGCTTGTATTGCTTTATCATTGGTCTATCTTACTTCTATGGAGCGAATCTTCACAACCAACATACGTCCAACTAGTAGATCCCGATTGGCTAAATATTTTCATTTATAGGGCAATCACAACAACGTACCATTCACAAACTATTCCGAAACAGTATCAAGGGAAATTCGATACGGAACGTCTTTGAATATGATAATTTATTATAATGATATAGTTTTTGTTTTATTCTGAATACCGTGAATACATCTTTAACCCTCGATGGGACAATAAGTGCTCAATTGCTCAAGTCCATATGGCATCCAACACGCCAAAGAAAGTCATCGCAGCGATAGATCAGTTAAGAGATATTACCCACTGCATATAACTCACTCTATCTATAGCAACCAACATTAATGAATGGGCCACAAATACCCGGGTTTCGTCCTCTGTAGACTTAGCATTTCAAAAAAAAATCCTAATGATGCTTTGCGCATGTAAGGTAGGCCATAAAGGGGATCTGGTAGAATTTCCGACCATTCGCTGACCGGTACTAAAAGATGTATGAAGCCAACGCTGGATTTGTAGAAGAGAATTTTATTTTTGCTATAAAACAACGCAATGTTATTACTGGCACAATGTGTGAATTCGGTCAGTAGCAGTAAAGCAAACCAACTTCAATGCAGAACATCTGTTGATGTCTGAAGAGCGAGGATATGCTGTTTTCTGATCGGATCACGTCTCTGCCACCCGAGGGAACAACTGAATTATGGAGGATCTGCAAAAAGAATACCGCGGAAGGGAAAACCAAAGGAACTCGCAACCATGACGCAAGGGGTAACAGGCTGGCTTTTCTCTGCATAACGCCTGCCTATAAATCACGGGATCATTTATTGTCCCGGGTTTCTCCATTCTCTCCGATGAGACCGATCAACAAAAGCAAATGCTCCAAAATAACATCTTTGAAATACAATGGGGAATTGAATGTAGAGCAGGTTTGAGAATTCTCGAAATTCAGAAACGACGTAGCTCCAACTAATTGGTATGATATCGTGCGTTGAATCTGCCTCAAGACTCCGCGTACTTAGGGTGTGACGAAGTGAAGTTCGGATAAATAGGGCACTGCCAATGACGACCATTGCTGATCAACTGACGGAAACAAGTCGAAAGGCTTCAGTTGTCGCCATAGTTCAAATTTTCGGTGTAAACATTTTCCTCGCCGGCAGCATGATCATCCCCATTTGTTGCACTAGCATTATGCTGGTCTGGCAACAGCCCCTTCTCCTTGAGGTACTTGATGGATTTGAGAATGGTCAAATCATCCTTTGCAGTGTCGCTCAGAATGAGGCGCTGAGCGAGTGTCATCTTGCCACCGTTGGCTTCCTTGTCCCTCAAAGCTTGATTGCGAACCTCCTGATCGTGAACGAAACGACACTTGCCCTTCTTACCGCATGTACCACCAGTCGAAAAGTATTTGCAGTGACGCTGAAGCTGTGCTTTTGGTGGAGGAGGAACGCGCATGGGGCCATTGTTGCGGGATGACATGGTCTCTGGTTCGGATTCCTCGCTAGAAGAACCTTCAGATTCTTCATCGCTCACTTGACCTCGGTCCTCATCGCCTTCATCACCATTGTCACGCTTGCGCTTCGCACCAGACATGTTGCGTTCAAGTTTCTCGAGTTCGAGTCTTAGCTTTTCGGCTTTTCTCTGTTGTCGCTCAAGCTTCGACTCGCCCTCTTTCTCTTTGGCCTGCTGATTCTTGCTCTTATTTTCTTGGTTTTGCTCACGGCGCAGACGGAGTTCTTCAGCGGCAGCTTCTCTACGAGCTTTCGTAGGGAATCGGGACTTTCGCTCCTGGAGCCAAGCCTCAAGATCAGCAGGCAGTCTATGTAATGTTAGCTAGAAGAACTAATCTCCCACTCGTAAAAGAACGTACTGTGGCGTATCTGGTCCAAGCAAAGTAACAAGACGAGCCTCTTCATCAACATCGTCGACTTCATCGTCGCTTGAATCGTGATCAACCCCATTTGGTGTAAGACCAAGAGTGTTTGTTCTACGCTTCTTCTTTTTCTTGCCATTAAGATCTGCACCTGCAGGCTTATGGAAGTTCTCTGAGGAAGCTCTCTGGCCATTAGGATGACGATTGTCGCGGCCGCGGTGTGAGAAATCACCACGACCTCTGCCTCTAAAATTCATACTGCCTCTGCCACGATGGGGGCCAGAGTTGAAGGGATTGGGATCAAGTGGTGGACGCTGTCCTCCTCCATGCAGAAAGTTCTGCGGTGGATAACCTTGATAGGTAGGCTGATTAAATGGAACAGGAGGGCTGTGATGATTTGCATACTGTGGGGAAAAGGAAGGACTCGCTTGAGCCAGGTGGCCGCCTCGCTCATTGTCAAACCCCATGCGAATTGGGGGGCCCATCAAAGGGACTTCATGACCTCCTCGACCACTATTGAAACCGCCACGACCACGACCGCGATTATTAAACTGTGGCGGGCTGTGCTGTGGTGGACCAGACCACTGAGGTGGCTGGTTGGGATTGGGGGGCACACTGTGACCATAAGGAGGCTGCTGAGCATTCTGAAATTGCGGAGTTTGCTGCGGACCATACTGTGGTGGTTGATTATAGCCTTGAGGGGCGTAATTGGGATGATAGTTCTGTGCAGACAAAGGAGCCGGAACGGGACCTGGTTGCATCGGAGGTTGCTGGGGATGTTGCTGAGGTCCATGATGCTGCGGCCCATGGGACTGCTGATGTTGATCAGACTGCCACTGATGTCCAGGGCCCGGGCCTGGATAGCCATTAGCAGGACCAGGACCTTGATGGCCTTGTGGACCTGGAGCTTGGGGACCTATGTAAGGAGCAGGATTTTGCGGACCGCTGGGACCATTGTAACCTGCTGGCGGGCCTTGCTGAAGCTGATGAGGGCCTTGTGGTTGAGGAGGGCCATTGTAGCCGGTAGGAGGATGGTTGTATGGTGATGGCGCGTGAAAATCACCTCGTCCGCCCTGGCTGCCACCCCTTCCGCCTCGCGGAGCTCCACCACCTCGGGGCTGCTGGTATTGCGGCTGCTGAGCGTATCCGTACTGAGGATGTTGCTGCTGGTGGGGAGGCTGATTCGAGGGAGGAGGACCTGGGGGAGGCGGAGGAGGTGGAGGGAAGTTGTATTGCTGGGCTCCCGACATCTTATGAGGCTGGCCACGACTACCACGACGACCTCGAGGTAGAAGTACTCCCGAGTTTGTAAGACCAGTGGTGATGGAACGAGATGTGAGATGGCGGCGATGCGCAGATGAAGCTGTATTTATGAATGAGCAAAACGAGTCGGCCTGATATCCAAAAAGAAGGAGGAGTTGGGGATGAGAACCGGAGCGTGTTGAATAAGGAAAGAAAGTCGCAACTTGCCTGCCGTTTTGGATGTTTGAGATGCAGCACGTGCACGGACCATTGTCAGTCAGATCACGTGGCTTAGGCGTGGTCATAAAGTAAGGTACCTAGGTACGTAAGCGACTTTTCCTTGAGTCTAAAGTGGACGTGAAGCTATTCAAGACTTTGCATGAAGAGACTTCCCACTGAACCACTGGTGTTGTTGTTGTTGTTGAGTCGCGGCGTTGGGCTTGTGGAAATCCTGTCAAGGCTGAAGATTTTATTTGAACGATTAATCCATCTTTGAGGACAATAGAAAAGCTCTCAGGTGGTGAATCATAGTGGAAAAACATTGACAGGATCGTGAGCGAGTCACGTGGGGATCAGTTTTGAACAATTTTGTACGGAGCTGTGAATTTTGATTCGGCAACAAGTTATTTTATATCGTGGGGATCTATTCCGCCCAGACGCCCAGACGCCCAGAACCCAGCGAGGAGGAACTACGTCTAATAAAATATGTTCATCTTGGTAAAACTCCATCCCATCACTGTCGTCAAAGAAACGCAGAGCTGACCCTCTTCGTAATATAGACTAAGATCGCGGACCTGGTCCAAATAACACCGGAAGACTTCGACAAAGAAGCCTCCCAGGCAATCGAAGACAACATCAACGCAAAGTATGCCAACCGCGTGATCCAGAAGATAGGGCTCTGCATTTGCCTCTACGATCTTCTGTCCGCATCCGAGGGGTTGATCGGCCATGGGACTGGGCTTGTTAATGTCAATGGTACGCCTAAACCATATCCTAACTCAACTTATGATTTCATAGCTGACATATATTGTCTGCTTGTCACAGTGGAATTCCGCCTCATCATATTCAGACCGTTCAAACATGAAGTTATACTTGGGAAGATCAGTAGCGCTACGCCTCAGGGAATAAGAAGTATGCATCCTTGCGAATAAAATAATTTTCGTATGGCTATATCGAAGTAACTAACAAACCCCTAATAGTCCGAACAAATTTCTTCGACGAGATTTTCGTCCCAGCGGAGCGGCTTCCCGAGGGTGCTTCATTGTTCGTCACTCCCTTCCGCGCCCAAGAATTTCCTCTGCTGACACCCCGCAAACAGCAATGATAAAGAGCAAGTCTTCACCTGGGAAACCGAGGGCGCTCTCTTATACTACGATAACCATGAAACGGTGCGTTTCCGTGTTGAGGACGAGCACTGGCATGACCAAGCCCCCACCAAGCCCGGAAATGAGGAGCAGGAAACCAAGAAGATGAGTCCGTTTACGCTTACGGCTAGTATGGAGGATTCGGGGATGGGGCCTTGTTTGTGGTGGGATGGGGATGATGAGGAGGGCGAGGAGGAGATGGAGGAGTAGGGGTGGCTTGGATAGAGATGTATGGAGGCGTTATTAGGATCGTGGAAGTGCTCATAGATGGCTGGGATACTGCTGGCATGTTCTTTTATATGTCTGAATATACCAGTTGGCGTTGGGGAGTTAGAGAGTGGGCCAGTGGGAAAAGTGTATATACTCACCCACTCTGTACGAAGTATGCGACCAAGAATAACATTTAAAACTCCCTGTAACTGTGCCGCAGAGAGTTCGTCAAGGGGTTTTTCTTTTTACTTGGCAGCAACTTCGTCACTACAACCTTTCCGCGCGACTGAAGTAAAGAGTTGAGAGTATAAAAACTTCGCATTTCTTCAAAAATTCATCTATAGACGACTATATTCGTCCCTAATAAAGAAAACACCATTCCGCAGAAAGATCTCGAGATACCTTTTGTATAAAAAAGAGGCGTATTGCCATTTTTGCAAAATGCTCAGATATGCACCAAACACCGAAAAAACGCCTCTATACCCCCACGAGCCCGATGTTATGCATCATGCATATGCTTAAAGCGTCGCCTGTCCGTTTACTCCGTTCAAGCCATTAGTGATCTTGGGCAGAACGACGGCCTTCTCCAGCGCCTGCAGCACATCCGCCTTCAAATCCTCTGCGTCCTCAATGCCGCAGCTAACTCTTACTAAATCATCAAAGACACCCACGGCCTCGCGGTCCTCTTTCGGAATACCAGAATGCGTCATGCTGCTGGGCACTTCAATCAGACTCTCGATTCCTCCTAGACTTTCGGCTAGGGTGAAGAGGGAGGTGGATTGACAGAACCGCTCGGCGGCAGCATGGCCACCTTTGATTCGGAATGAAAGCATACCACCGCCCATGCCGTTTCGGTGTTGCTTGATGGCGATTGCGCGATGAGGGTGCGAGTCGATACCGGGATAGTTGACGGAGATGACATGTGGAGAGGCTTCGAGGGCGTGGGCTACAGCTGTCGCATTGACGGTTGCCTCTCGCGCTCTCAGGTGCAGCGTCTTCAAACCTCTATGCGCGAGCCAGCTATCGAATGCAGAGGGCACTGCGCCAATTGCATTTTGCAAGAACCCCAATCTCTGCTTCATCTCGTCCGAGTTGAAAGCCGCAACGCCCATAACGACATCCGAGTGGCCATTGATGTACTTGGTAACTGAGTGCACCACGATATCCGCGCCATGGTCGAGAGGGTTCTGCACATATGGGCTCAGGAATGTATTGTCGACCACAACCTTAATGCCATGCTCATGGGCCTGCGACGCGACAGCCCTGATATCCACCAGCCGCAGAGTCGGGTTGGAGGGGGTCTCAATCCATATCAACTTCGTCTCCGACGTAATATGATCTCGAATATCGACCTCGATCTCGGGCGTGAATGTGACCTTCACCCCGTGCGCCTTCGCCACCTGGGTGAAGTATCTATGTGTTCCTCCATACACGTCGCTCACGCTGATGACATGGCTCCCCGCTGCCAGGCTTTGCAGGATGATAGCGGTGGTCGCCGAGCCGGAGGCGAATGCCAGGGCGTATTTGGCATTCTCAATCGCTGCGACGGCAGTCTCGAAGTTGTCGCGGTTGGGGTTTGAGGACCGGCTGTACTCGTATATGCCGACGGGCTTGCCGACACTGGTTTGGGCGAATGTGGTACTGAGGGAGATGGGCTCGATAACAGCGCCTGTAGAAGGATCGTGAGGGGCTCCGGCATGAACAGCGAGAGTGCCAAAACGGTGGACTGGAGAGGGAGCCCGTGGAGGAGTCTCAATGGGGTGATCGGTAAATGTCATCTTGAAGATTGTTTTGTGAAGATCGTGAGGGAAAATTGGGTGCGGGGTTGTTTGCTGTCTAGGTTGGGTTGGGTTTTTTCCGACCAGGACGAGATTTCTGGGGGATGGAGGGGTAGAGGGCAACAGCCACTTCTTTAATACGATATGGCTACTGGTACGTGAAAAAGAGAAGAAGGGATTGCAATGGCAAAGGTTCCAAGAGCGAAAAAGGTAACTCAAGGGTCCTTTTATACATGCAGTTAGGTAAGGCGTATTGCAAGAAGAAGGTGATGAGTGTTAGTGATTGATAATTCATTCATTCGCCTTGGACTCGAGACTGGCAAAGAGGCTAAACTGCTTTCGGCGCTTAACAAAGGCGGTAAGACCCGAGCACGCCATCGTTACGGGAAGGTGTTTATTTAGAGTTATAGAGAGAGTAGTTGAGTGGCTAAGGGGACGGGTTCTGTACCATGCTGGTCCCTTATGCTGTGCGAGTTGCTGGGTGATCAGACTTGGTTGACAAGCAAGATTTATAACACGGTTCTTCAAGCGAGACAAAAGATAAAAAGCCGGCACGATTTGTCAATCGCGGGGTTAAATGTATCGCCAGGGCGTCTTGGCGCATAATTCAAGACCTTTAAGCCGAACGGATCTGCTAAACCGGGGTTCACAGTATAAAAATAGAGTTGCTGACATATCATCTGCCTCCACATATATTCGCGGTTGGCCTCCCTGCCTTTCGACACACGCAAACAATACTCGAGTCCTCCGTATTGCTTAGAGGCATTAAGAGGACAGACACATAGCAATCAATACCAAAGGTGTAATCATTGGTTTCGATCAGGTAGGCTCTTCCCGTTGAACGCCGCTTGCCGGGCTTCTAGACTGCTTTATGTTGGTCAACAATGACGGAGGACCCGCCGCCGGCGATAGCATCATAGCATGACAACAAGGTATACTATTGCGCAACAAGGCGAACCTTGGCTCCGCAATTACGAGGATATCTACTTTTCTAGAAGGTTGACTTCGTCCTTACCACGATTACGCCCGCTTGGTATGACTACTTCTCTTTCTCGCACGCAATCGAACAGTAGCATTCTTGGCCGCGACGACATCATTTGTTGGAACCTCCATCAATTTTTATCATAATAAGTACGTTCGTTGCACCGCAATGCGGAGACC
>NW_022474206.1:527870-656872 GCF_003357145.1 Venustampulla echinocandica | reverse complement strand
CCCCCCCCAAAACCGATATATATTTACCGTGCCTTGACAAGCACTCTCTTCATCAAACGACGATCCCAAAACCCATGCAAGTTTCCGCCACAGGCCCTCCAATAACATACAAAAGCGTTGAATCGTACAGGTTAAGGAACCACGGAACTGGCAATCTATGCTTCTGGTTTTCGAGCCCGGATTTCGATCGCCAGTAAGGGATGCGGCATCTCTAATACATGATACGAGAAAGTTGGACGGATGGCCTGTTTGGCGACCCTGAAATCATAACTTTCAAGGAAGTGAATGGCCATCATCTTCATGTTCAGTGATACAAAGTATCGAGCCGGGCTATTGACGAGTCCTTGTCAGCCATCAATTTGTGGTAGCCTCGACTGGACCTGTACTCACCAACCCGTTTTTGGGTTGCCCCAGAAAGGAAACTCCCGGCTCATATCCCAAAACCTCGAAGTAGAGCGATTACCTTCCGTGTCCACAAACCTAAACCCTTGAAAGGTCTCTGGATTCGAGTAGGCATTGGGAAGGGTCATCAGGGGTGTATGTGGGACACATATCCAATTGTGTTTTGGAACATAAGTGCCGTCCGCAAATGTGAATGGCGACATGACTTTTCTAGGCAACGCAACTGAAAGTCTGTCAGTAGTAACCCGCCTAAAGTAGTTATTTTTTGTCCTTACTGTTGGTCAACGGGTTTAGTCGCCCAACCTCCCTAAGGAAGCTATCAAGATACGGAGTTCCATTGTTCAACTTGTCGAACTCGTTGTCTCTGATCGTATGAATTTCTGCCCGCAGTGTTTCAATATATTCCGAATGCAGACACAAGTTGTAAAGCACAAATGCTGCAAACTACCATGGTGTCAGATACTTGTTCTGCTGGTGGGAGTGCTGGGTTACCATCGGTTGTTGATGCGCCCCGCCAAGCGTGAGAGAAAGTAATTGCCTTGCAATATATTCTGTAGACTTGTCACGCGACGATTCAATCACCCATTGCATGCAATCCTTCTGCAAAAATTTAGCTCACACCACAGATAGCGTGGTAGACGAAACCTACATACAGTCCTTGCTCCTCTGAGCTCTCACTTCTTCTTTTTGATATTTCAGACATGAGCAGACTTTTTGCCTTGCTTCGGCCACCGCTCCAGTTCATTGTCATGAAGCTTATGGGGCGGTACAAAATTTTTGGTATATGATTAAAAAATGCCAATGTAATTGTAGCGTCAGTCACGAATTGAATCGATGATTCAAAAAAGGTGGGATTGCTTGCTACGCCTTGTTAAGAATCTTTCTCATCATGCTTTAGGAGTTGACCATACCAAGGTTTTCGCCAACAAGTAGCAAGTTGTTCATTCGGGCTGTTATTCGATTTGCAACATAGCACAGCGGAACCCGCGACCATCCTTTTGGAGTGTCAGTAACATTGCAACTGAGTGACATAACTTAAATCAACTTACCGTCACCGAGTGGCTTGCCTTTCATTTCTTTTCTAAAAGCGTCTTCTACAGTCCAACGCATTGGCAAATACATGCTAGAGAGGTGTTTGCGGATCTTGTGCTTTAGCAAATTCGGAGCGATGAATCCTGCAGGGTCTTCCTTTTTTGCGTTAAGTGTGAACTCGGGGTTTAACGTCTACATTGGTTAGGCTTTCAAGTTCTGAATTCGAACCTTGAAGTTGTCAAGGATCGGAATGGAAAATGCTTACGTCGACCATGATCCCTTGGCTTGAGAGTTTACTGTGTTTCCGCGTTGACTCTACGGCCAGCTCTTCGATCTGCTCAGGGGTTGAAACGAGCAGGAGAAAGCGGTCACGGTGCGGGGTTGCAAACGGCTTGCCTTCAGCCATAGCATATCCTTTTGCCACCAAGCCATGCGTATCAAAGAGACTCTGGAGCCCAGTGGCGATATTTCCAAATAGGTTGGAATTGCCGATTATCAAGACATTTTTCTATGAATATTCTAGTACGAGGTACCGCACTAGGCATGTGATAGTACTTGCCGGCTTTCGGAAGTGATATGTCCGGATGATTTGCTGGGCTTCCCAAGCCAAGTAGAGAATGAATATATACATGAGAATGTTCGTGATCCATTCGTCATATATTTGATCCACCGGTGGTGTGTTGGGGCTTGTTGACACTTCTTTCGAGGTGGTATTATTAGAGAGGAATGTGTGAGCTTCATTGAAAAATCCCGCTGTGCTGTTTGAAGCCAACATCTTCAAGAGAAGATTAAACGCAACAAAGATGGGAGACTCAAACACAGTTCACAATCCGCTTTACTTTATATTCAAGCTTGGACCGGAGGGCTTGAAGGGCATAATAAGTTGGTAGGTAATATATATACCTCACCATTGCTGATTCCTAGTTTGGAAAGGTTTTAAGGCTTACATAGTTGTCAAGGTGGGTAGATTCCCGGGGCTGGCCGTTTCTGCCTCCCCTCCGCTAATACCGTCTATAGATCTTCGGCGGTAGTCCATACGTTGTGGTGCCATTACATTGAATATAGCCCCCATCTTGCATATTGCCATTCCTTCTGCGAATGCCAGCTGATCTCGAATCTTCTTCGTCGTGTTGGCTATAATGTTCTTCATCCTATCCCTTGTTAGTTAGAACGGAGGATATACCCAAGTCCGATTCGTAAGATAAGAATAGGGATCAGCATGCTTTACAAGTCTATGGCTGCCACACCCGCTCCTCTATTTATTAAACGGATATCAAGCCCCGCGGTTAAAATCATGAACTACTCCTCGAGCCGAGTGGCAGACTAGGGTGTCTCACCCACTGGTTAGACTACGAGAAGCCAACCAACATAGGGTCATGGACCGCGTACAATAACTCTACAACGCCGTGTAGGCACAGCGGTAGGATCGGAAGGCCGCAATTTGCCTCCACATGGTCTGCACGTCGTTTCAGAATTCTATGATTGTGAGGCTTCACACGGACATGCATCCAACAAGTGATTGCAGCATGCATGCAATATGCCCTTGCTTGATCGACAAATTCTGGCCTTAAGCTAGGCTTCCACCAAACCGGCAGTGTGTTTGTTATCGATTGCCAGTGTAGGGCGGGGTCACTATGCTGCTCGGCCACGCCAAACAATCTCGAGGCACTTTCCATTATTCCCAGCAATCCCCAAGTATTGGGTGAAACGGGCTAGGACAGTGACGAAGGATTCTTTCATTCCTTCGAAATTAACAAGATTGAAATGGAAATAATCCTCATAGTGAGGAAAGTGGTGGTATCCGTAACTATTTCTATTTTCAACCTCCTCAGCTGTGGTATTACAGCTAACCTCAATTCTACGACCTAAACCTGCAAAGTGTTGGATTATGTCACAAATACAGATGGAAGCCCTTTTTGTCACAATTTTCCCGAGGTCTCATTACTTTATCTTGGTTCCAAACTTGCGTAAAATGAGAAATTTTCTGATGCCAAAAATGTTCCTTTTTAACAGATCCAAATTTTGACTTTTTATGTTACAGAAACAGATTGAATTGAACTTGAAGCCCTATGCATGATACTTTGCAACATGTGAAAGCTGACTCTCCTGACGATCCAAAATTTGTTCGCTGGAAGCTGTCCTGTAACCTTCTGGTCTAATTTTGCCTGAATGATGAGTATCTCCATTAGATATATCCTTCAAGGCAATACTTCCATCCTTGGTACGGTTTATAAGTCGTCTCCAAGGGTTGCTCATGAAGGAAGAGTTGCCGGTTCTGGTGTACGACCCTGTAGGGCGAGTTCGGACCGCAGCTGAGCCGAACAGGGCGCGGAAGGAGATGAGACAGGAGATTATCACCGCTATTATGTCGTTAGAGAAGGAATACTGAATGAAAATAGAAGATGAAGTTATCTTACCGATAGGAGGCTCGATAGCACTCCACATGTACAACCAACTGACATCGGCTTGTTCGGTGGCCGAAAGAACAACGGCTACTCGCACGATGGCGAAGGTCATTGTGACAATTGTCAACCCGAATAGGCCTGCAAGTGCCAGCCTATGCTTCATGGGAATTCGCGTGTTCCACAGTATTGCTACTGGAATTGTTATAACTGCGATACACGTTAGGTATTGGCACTTTGTTAGGGAAGCTTTGTCTTCAACTTACTAAGTGCGTCTGTGACAACATCCATAACGCAATTCGCTGTTAACGTAATGCGCTGGAAATTTACAGACCACTGTTTGGTGCATTCCTGTACAATCTTAATATAAGGCGCCGCCAAACATTTGTACTGAGTATCCGCAATGCATGCGATCCAAGTCACGATTGTAATTCCGAAGACCACCCACCACTGAATCATCAACACCCTGATATGTACCCCGCTAAGAAGTCTTCGAAAGAACAACAGGAACGATATTTTGATGGCAGCTAAACTAGAATAAAACAAGATGATGATGGCCACTGTCGACTTCATATAATGCTCAGTGTCTGGAATGTAGGTCGTATATTCTAGTGGTGAGAGTTGGCCAGCAGCGACTTCTATACTGAGGTACATTGCTCGCTCTGCGTAACGCCAAACAATTGACGATCCTAGTATCAAGAGCCACCCTATGACGACGAACAGGTCATCGAACCACAATCGACCTGAGGTTCGGAGACGGACGATTATGCGGCCACTGACGAACAGGAATGAAATTGCCGTTCCTGCCCAGACAATTGTCTAAATTGCATTAGCCAAATATAATTTGTGATGAAGTTAGTTGACATACCACAAAGACTGACTCTTTTACCAAGGCAGGCTTTGTAACGCTCGATCCGGGTGGTAGTTGCGCGATCACCGCCAACAACTCCATTAAGTCGGACGACATCGTCGGTAACTTGGAGTAACAAATGGATATAAGCAATTGAACAAAAACCAAAGAAAATCTTATGGTGTATCCTTTGCAAAGAAGATTGCTTCAATAGAGAACTGTGGCTGAGCTCTAAAAAGCTGAGTCTTTTCGAAGATGGGGAACCCCTAATCCTCGGTGGCCATATTAAAAGAATGCATACTGGAAATATGACCAAAACAGAAGACTCGCAGAAGGATCTTCTCTATGTGTATTTGGAAGACGCACTCGATTGGGCTTGCGTTGAGCAGATTACCAGTAGCAGAGACTCTCTACTTGCGGAAGAAATTATTGCTAGGATTGTAAGACGCATGTATATCAAGGTAAAGCAGAAAGGAATAGCCTCGTGGCAGCCACTTCGTTTGGGGGCGGATAGGCATCTTGCAGTATAGTGCAGCCTATTGGTATTATAAGAAATGTGCCTGGTGGTCGCCGACTCACCGTGCTTGGTACACTATATCTCAGAGTAACATGAAGAACGTTCCCGCTATCCCGCTGGAGAATATGCACGTATATTGTGGCGAAGCATAAATGAAACACATAACTTGGGTGAGCCGTGTCGTTACCCAACGACACTCAGTATGGGCGAGGACTTCAAAGCAACATCGAGGCACAGTAAAACTGTGGCGAGGTAGAGAATGGTAATTTGGCAAAAGTCTACACACCCTCAGTAATGGGATCCTCACCCTCAGTAATGGGATCCTTGCTGTTACCACACGTGTACCTCACAGCATGTATAGATTGAGAGATTTCACACCACATGTGTGAGAGCTGCACGAAACAACCACGATGGCCCCTAATATTCCACACTGGGAAAGTACTCCGGGAATCAAACCAGACTGCCAGGCAAGATGAATATCAACTTCTGGCAGATTCCCTCGTCTCTGAAGACCGAATAAGCTGGGCTAATTGCGCAGCAGTTCGAACGCAAGGACCATCTCACTCCGCCTTCCATAAGCCCCCAATGACTGCGACCCAAATATAGCATTATTTTGTTGGTAAAGAAGGGGCGATCATAAATTGTTAACTCTGGTCTAATACCTATACGGATTTCCATTTTATCTCAAAACAGCTCAGGATACCGTGCAACTTCATATTCAACTCTAGGCGTTTTCCATCACTACCTGCTAGAATTCTTCAGAAATCATTATAATCTCAGTTTGAAAATGATTATGTCCCATGTCCCCGGCGGGGCCCGTGGCAGCCCTACAACAAAGTCCGTTCTCACTGGATCTCTTGTCCTGGCGTTGGGAGTGAAACTTGGATCACACAGTTACCGCCAAGAACCTCACCAGTGGTATGATTGTAAGTTAATATCTCCTGGAATCATAGCTAGTGAGTGCTGATTGATTCTAGGCTTCTGCTTTTTGGCTGCCGTAAGTTCAATTACTTGGTTTATTAGATCTAGTAGTTTGATGTTAATTATGACGCTTAGTTATATCTCTGGTTCTCAAATTGGCAGACTGTGTATGTGGTGGTGTAATGATTGATTAATACATGGGATTCGCCAACAGACTTTTGCTTCACTCCAAGTTTTGGTTGGTTGTAAGGAAATTATAGGCTAGGGAACAATCAGAAGAGACCTTGATACCGCATGGGAAAATCGTACCGAATTAGACATAGAGAATATGTGGGTGCTGAATGGATAACGAATATCGCTATTGAGGAGTCAAATTTGCTATCCTTGATTTACCTCCTCACCAATTTTCTGCACCTTATGCCCGATTCTGGTCCTCCTCGTTGGCCTCTTTTCTCTTCTTCGCGACCACATGTACATTGAGGTGCTCCAACCCACAAGCAAAGGGTATAGACAGCGCAGAGGCCACCACTGCAAGAATGAAGACCACTCGGACAGCGTCAGCCCATCCTCCACGTACGGCTTTCAACACCTCAGGATCCGCCGTCAAGAGGTCCAGATTGGATGCACCAGCACGCATGATCGTTTCTGGGGATATCGATGGCACTAGGCGAGGTATATTGGTTTGCAAATTTGTGAGGAGTAACGCTTGGCTAATTGAAAGACCGAGGGCACTGTGGCTGTGGATTAGCTAGTGCGCGTTTAGAAGATATAGAGAGTGTTGGACTTACCCTCCTAGTTGAGATGCGAATACCGCAAGAGCTAAATCTGGTCAGTATTGTTAAACAGGCAAGTATCAACCACGCAAGGACATTACCATTTCCAGTTGGTAGGTCATTCTCGTCCAAAACTAATTGGAGTGCAGTATATGGCAGTTGTAATGATCCTCCTAATCCACTGCCAATGATGACTTCGTATGTTGCCCATATCGCCGTTGGAGTATCAAGCCCAATAGTCGTGAGCAAACCACATCCGATTGTGCAAACCATCGCCCCTGCAATTATATATGGAGTCTATCATAGCAATAAGCATCTCGTGGGATTTTGGTCTGGGAGGCTGGGATTGACATACATAGTAACCCCATTTTGTGGCCACAATACCACCAAGCATCAGGAATACCATTTGCGGAACGATTAAGGCAATTATTCGTACTCCACTTGTTGTGGCTGATAATCCTCTAACGGATTGGAAGTATATCGGAATATAGTACGAGAGCTGACAGCCCATCAGTAGAGGGTTATGGGAACTCTTGGGTTACTTACAATTGTCAACCCCATGAGAACAAAAAACAATAGACCCATTGACATTGCGACTGACCGTTGACTCATAACTCGAATGGGAATAATTGCGTATTCTCCCTTTTTAAATTGTATAAGTCCGAAAATGCACACCAGCAGGGCAAAACCGGCAAACAAACCTACGACCTTAGATGAGTTCCACGGCATAGTTTGACCTCCCCATTGGAGTGCTAAGAGCAAGCAGCAAATGGCACCAATAAATGTCACAGTGCCCGTGCCATCAACGTACTTTAATTTTGTCTTCAAGGGCAATGTGGCGTTCTCTTGACTTTTCATCTTCAAGAAGAACAAGACAATGACTAGAACGACGCCGCCGATTGGAACATTTCTAGGTAGAGTCAGCCTTTTCATTTGTTCAAATGAATAATATGCATTGGCATCTAGGATTAGGCTATCGATGGTGGTTCTGGGTGAACGCTGAGGGGATACGTACATCCAGAAACACCACCTCCAAGTAACATGATCCGTCAAAGCTCCACCGAGTATAGGTCCAACACATGCACTTACCGCGAAGGAACTAACAACGATGCCAAAATATAGGGGTCTCTTCTCCAGCACCACCGTATAACCAACTATACCTAGAGCTCCTTGGTATATCCCCGCTGCGCCAAAGCCTGAAATGGCGCGGCCGAGGATAAATATTGGGGATGAGGGAGATGCTGCACAAAGGATTGACCCAACTAGTTTCAATTAACACCGACCCCTTCAATAGGGAGATAGTCAAATGATAATGTACCTTCAAACACAACAATAGAAACTATGTATACAATTTTCACATTGAAGAATCTGTAGAGAGTCCCGAAAGAGGGCTGGAAAGCTGTCACGGTCAACAGGTATGCGCTCCCGAACCACGCAATATCGTTCAAGTTCTTGAATTCGGACGTGATTTTAGGAATTGCGACGCCTATGATTGTCGTGTCTAAAGCAATGAGAAAGATTCCCAAGGTGAGGGAGGTGATTACTATTCCAAGTTTCCACCCATGGAGGTAGAGGTCAGATGTTGCACTGGAAATTGCTCCATTTTGGCCGACACAACTTTGAGATGTTTCGATTTGTGAAATCTTTTCTTCTTCAACAACAATACGACTCGTCCGGAGATTTTCGAAGCCGGAAGCCCCTTCCTTACTAGGGAGTTTGGATCGTGAGTTGTCCATTATTTCCGATTGTGGCCGTAAATCGGGTATCGCTCGCGGCGCCGGTATGAACGGCAAATTCAACACGCTTCTCGAACCTTTCTTGCTGGCATTTTCTCATCGAAAGTGCCTGAGCCAGGTGGGAAAGTCCTAGGTCGTCTTGCCTCCGTACGAACTATCCAAGTTGGATGACATGATGTTGGCGAGAGGCGCAGGCCAACAGTAAGAGGAGCCACTCCCGATTCCTCAAGGGGCTGGTTCGGTGTGGACCAGATCAAATCCCCTTTATCCAAGCCATGGGCTTTGCGCATTGGACACACTGCAGGCTGCCTGGGGCACATCTCTCGTTGGAACTACATGAAGTCATGGTTTGGATTGGGGACATTTGGCTTTTCCCGGCAATTGATTAATGTCCACATGGAGGTGATGCAGGGCGAACGTGTACGAGTTGCCAGCCACATACGGTGATATCACCGTCAGGGCTGCAGTGCCTGATCGATTAGCGGTAGTTTGTTTTCAGGTGCTTCGTATCTTGGTGGCTGATACACTGCACAACGTTAACGTGCAATGGTGTATGAAGTATGTATACTTTGCCAGGGAAGTCGTATATGCGTGGCCACGGCCCTGCAAGGCGGCCTGGCCTGGGCGGATCGTGCCGCAATGTGCTTGCATGCATAGTTCGACATGTACGAAGTACTGTCCAATATGATGTAAACGGCTGTCCGCTACGCACCAAGTTACCAACCAGGATGTCATCTTGTAAACCACCAAAAGCCTGCTTGCCACTCAGTACAGACTCTCATGGAGGATTTTTGAAGTACCATCTGACTATGCGAGTAAGATCAGACTGAGAGGGGGTGTGGCCCAACAACCTGCAACTTACCCTCAGTTGTAATGCCGTGAATCAGTGATAATTACGCCGATTCGGGGAGGCTGTACTGTACCGGCAATAGCGAGCATTTTCGAGTGTTCGCTATCTATCTTGTAATCTCCCATCAATAAACTGCGATTAGATTGCCCGGACTCCGGAGACACGACTGACGTCTTCCCCACAACTTACTACAGGACTTGGGACAGATTCAACAAGATATGCAACTTCGTGTTTCATGAATTTGAATACCACTACTAAATCGGAATACACTTCTTCCGTACAGCTAATTGTTCCTGTCCAAGCTACTTATCTAGAGCTCATATAAACTAGGCCCAAACCTTGCTCTATTATGATCTTTGGCAGGGCAAAATTCAAAATCCTCAAGTCACTTGAAGATATATCTACGGTCGATAGGGATGCGGAAGCCCTTTCATGTACCGTCGTATTTCAGGGTTGATTAAGGATCAGAATCCTGAAGGAAATCCCGCATCGTCTAAAGTTACCCTAATATGCAGCAAAAATAATTAGTTGAACACGTCGAACTTTTCAAACACCGCCCGAGAACCCAATGGAGATGTGTAATGTGTAGCCCATTTGTTGATTGGCGTTGTAGGTGTTGTGGTATACTGCCTGAACACACGAGCACCCCTCAAAGCCCTGATCCTTCGGATTCCTCCCCGCCGACCCTCCCCCCTGAACGAGCTCGGCCTGGGGCCGCCCCCACAACCGTCAACCCTGCGATGTTGTGCGTCGCCGATGCATACGAAGTGGCATCGCACGATTCGCCCCACAAGGTCCACAAAACATGGCAATGCATCTTCGCCTCAATATATACTACTTATGTAGGTAAGTACTTATTTGGACGCAAAATGGACGTTTGCCTATCGAGAATTCCCGGAGTTGGGTAAACTCGGCTCTCCATTGGGGGGACCGATATTAGCAACACTCAAGGTTGACAGCAGCAGCAGGGGCAACAACAAATGGTGCCAGATGTGTCAGGTAATCTACCACACTCTTCTGTTTTGCGCTGTTTTTATCACTCAACGACGACAGCTCAGTTTGCGATTGACGTGTAGTTGCGAGGCTATTCGCAAACCGGTCCGAAGTCATGACCTATATTCTCCTTACCGTTTTTCTGCTCCCGCCCATAACCTTTGGGCTATGGAATCTACAATGTCTCCTTCGGAACTACCGCGCAGCCCAAACTATGCACATCCCGATTATTGTCGTTTTGGCAAGTGGTGATAACCCCGTGTGGATTCTCCTCTCCAAACCGATTCTCGCCGTCTTCCGCTTCATTTTCGGAGAAATCGATATCGTGAAATATGGAAAGCCAGGTTGGGAAAGCAAGGATAAATACAAGATGCATGAGAAATTGGGGGATGCGGTGGTTCACGTCAGCCCAGGACACAATTGGTTGTATATTTGTAATCCGGCAGCTGTAAATGATATTTTTAAGAGGAAAGACGATTTTGACCGGCCTCCTGAGTTGTTGGGTATATATCCTCTCACGATTTGAGGCCTGCAACTTTGGCTAACCTCCAAATTAGAGGTGTTGGGAGTATTTGGACCAAACCTCTCAACGGCAAGTTCTCCATTTACCAGCGGCGGGACATATAAACTGACAAAATGGCAGGCTATAGGAGCTGATTGGCAACGCCAACGCAAAATAACCTCCGCACCATTCAACGACAAGAACAACTCGTTGGTCTGGACGGAAACCCTCCGTCAGGCCTCCGAAGTGCTGCAATTCTGGAAAACCGCTAAGGGTCCGATTACCACTACGGACATCGATACACGCACGCTCTCCCTCCACGTTCTTTCTGGCGCCGGATTTGGGAAGAGTTACTCTTTCAAGAAGAGCGCCGAGAAGGCAAAGGAGGGGCATATGTTCAACTACCGCGATGCAATTTCTCTCATCCTCGAAAATTGTCTGTTGATCCTCGTCCTGGGGCCAAGATTGCTTGGAAAGATGGCAGGATGGTCCATTTTTGGAAATTGGTCCCGAATCGGACAAGCAACGATTGATTTTAAAGACCATATGACGACCATGCTTATCGAAGAAAAATCCGCAATCGCCACGGGCAAGGTTCGTTCCCCAACAATCACAAATGCCCTCATCCGCGCTAGCGAAGAAAGTAACGCAGCCACGGGTGGGGGTTTTAAGGGATTGACGGAGGATGAGATATATGGCAATATTTTCGTGTATAATTTCGCGGGCCACGATACCACAGCTACAACGTTCAACTGGGCGTTGTACTTGTTGGCTGCATTCCCGGATGTGCAGGAATGGATGGCAGAAGAAATAAACGCTGTCCTTGGTGATAGAGAGGCGGAAGATGTAG
Source organism: Venustampulla echinocandica (assembly GCF_003357145.1). Taxonomy (NCBI): domain Eukaryota; kingdom Fungi; phylum Ascomycota; class Leotiomycetes; order Helotiales; family Pleuroascaceae; genus Venustampulla; species Venustampulla echinocandica. Next base: position 645,044 of record NW_022474206.1, on the reverse strand, counting down.
ACTTCAGAGACGTATTTCCTAAACTAAATCGCTGTTTAGCTGTATTAGTATGTTGTATTTTCCTTGCATCCTTTGTTGATGAAAAGCCTGACACTTGAAAAGTACGAAACCCTTCGGCTCTGGAATCCGTTGCTTGGAATCTGCAAGTCTACATTCCTCATCCCACAGCCGTTGACGGTGGGTGAAAAGACAATTGTAGTTCCCCCGGATACGAGGATAATTCCCAATTCGAACGCGATACACACTCACCCTCGATATTGGGGCGAAGATAGCATGTCCTGGAAACCTGCACGCTGGATCCTCTCATCCGCCACCTCTTCCCCATCGTCCCAACTCAACGCCCAAGCAGAAACCTTCAAGACATTTCCAAAAGGCTCATACATCGCCTGGTCCGATGGCGTACGTCCCTGCCCCGGAAAAAAATTTAGTCAAGTAGAGTTTGTTGCTGCTATGGTGAGTTTGTTTCGGAGACACAGGGTCGAAATTGTACCAAATGCGGGAGAGAGTGTGCTGGAGGCGCGGGAAAGGGTAAAGAAGGTTATTAATGACAATGTCATTGTGCTTTTGTTACAGATGAGGGAGCCCAAGACTGTGGGGCTGAAGTGGGTTGAGGTAAAGTAGAAGGCGTGCTCACGCAGTTGTTGAATCGTTATAGGCTGTACCTATGTGATAATATCAGTTAGTAAATTTATAGTATCGGATAGAACTCCTACCGCGTTACCTTTCTAGTCTCGGACCCCCCTTATAATATACTGCAGTTGTTCGATACAACCACAGTTTATGATTCGACTACTCCGTATTCAATAGTTCCTTAACTCGCTTCCCTATTCGGCTATGCCCTTTCCTTCTTCTCTTATCAATTGGTTATGAATTGCTGCTGAGAAGCGGTTTTGATAGATCGGACTACCCGGTCAGCAGAGATGACTTCTGTACAGTCTCTGATCTTGGCTCTAAGGATTTTGCGTTTACACACGCTGCCTAAAGTGAATATCAAGAGCGGTGTAACTGCGGAGAGCAAAAACAGATTAGGGACACAGACAAGCCGGCATTTTGAGCGCGTCGGCTCGCCAACTTGCAACCCATAATAGGCGAAGGCCAAAAGAAAAAAAGTCTCGACAGCCGTCATTTAAAAAAAATCAAAATAAAGGCAGGAAAAGCGGAGATTTTTTATATTTTATACACTCCGGAAGCAAAAGAGTTCGGCCCGGTCGATTGCCTACATCTCTTGTCGCTTTTTGTTGTTGTCGCTTTTGTTGTTGTTGTTTCCCCTTATTTTTCCCTTGTCGTCCCTGGCGATAACGAAAGTACAATTTGACCAGAACACACTTGACCAAGTGCCACGCCCTTGTACTCGTTAATACCAAAATCTCTTATTTTAATATATATAGGCAGGCAAGCAGAGCGGTGGGAATGATATAGCCACGTGATCAGCGTTATACAGTCAAATGGCATATCAATTGCGTGGAGATGCAGGAGAATTACGATACTTGAATAGAATGCTTTTCCTGGCATCATGCACTTATGCTGTTGTTTCGCAAATTATTGCACGCCTGGTGGACCTTTCCATCTATTCGAAATAAGCTTTGCCTATCAACAATTTGATAATATAACTACATTCAGATACTGCACTCGTCGTGCTGGTACTCGGGTATTTGAAGCGTTATGACGGTCCACTGTGAAATCACATCGTTCAAATCCAGCAGCGCCTGGAGGGGTATGGGGAACCTTGACAGTAGATCACATAGCTCGTAGTGTTTAAGTATCGGTTTTATAGAATGTAGCTTTCGATGTGTGGTTCAGCGCTAGGTGCCGCCAGATTTCAGCACCCACACAACCTACGTGCTATTAACAAGATGTAGTAGCTACGAGGAAAGGGCCGCCGCATAAGTGACCTTGAATTATAACATCGAGTGTGCTTTTGTCGATGGCATTATATACCGAGCCATAGAGCACTTGCAATTTGAGTAAGTATAGTACACTCACAGCATCCCATGGAGTTTCCAGGTTCACGTACTATGCCTTCACCACGTTGATGGCGACAGGGGAAAGGTTAACGCTCATCTGATTTGTGTACCTTAAAGCGTAAAGACCCGCTGTCAAACTCTATATATCGGTGGAGTGATTACGTTTCTAATGTCTTGTGGTAGCGGTCCCTTATTGGAAAAGATGATAGTTGCACCATCCCCATAGTGTGCTGTCTATATGGAATAAGTGGACTCCTCTAAAGGAAACTAAAAGAGCCTCCGTAAGCCTTTTCCAAAAAGGGGGAAGTGACTCAAAAATCACCCGAAGCCCGGCGGAGGGATTATGCCTTGGCGGTGTCTTATTCCGGCTATTCTACTGCTCTGGGTGATAGACCTTATTCCAATACTCGGGTAAGACAGTTCTATGAGGCTGACTTCATTGCCTATGCCGTGAATAAACAAGGTTGGATGTATAGCACAGCAGATTGTGGTCAATTCCTCACATAAGCCACAAGTATTGCACTGAACTTCGTAGATAAGTTTTGTTTAGGTTTAATCCGAGGCCCGAGCCCCTGTTCTCCCCCACACGTGCCCCCCATCCAGGCTCCAGGCTTGTCAAAGCCCGCCCATTACTCAGCCACGATCCATACGTAAGGTACCTTACTAACTTCCCCCTCGTATTCGGGAAACCACGTCATGACATCGTGCCCTTCAACATTTAGCCTCAACCTTAACTGTAGCTCTTAACTTTTGAGTTCCTTGTGGTGAGATGTAGATGTTTCCCAAATCCCTCTTTACAGCCAACCCACCTAATACAATAATAACCCGAACACGAAAAAGGTGGCACGCCAATTATCACACCAATACAACATATGCCCGGCAGAAGGTCCCACAAGAAGTCGAAAGCAGGCTGCCAGAGATGCAAACAACGCAAAATCAAGGTCTGCTATAGCCCATCAATCATTCAGCCATTGGCACCACAGCTAACTAATTAATTCTCATAGTGCGATGAAGTTCATCCAACTTGCGGGAACTGCTCCAAGCATGGCGTGTCTTGCGACTTCGAAAGCGGTGCCTCTAATGCCGGCACTCCTACTTCACATCCCTCCCCAGCCCCTCGATCCCACAGACCGAGCATAGCAAGCTCAACCGGAGGCACCCCCTCAAGCTCCAGTTCTCGATCTGCAGTTGCAACATTGCCCCTCTACCAGACTCCAAGCGATTTTATAAGGGCGGATGTCAATCCCGCAAGCTCCCGGCTGCTAGAGCTAAGGTTGATGCACCACTTCACTGCCCAGACATCGCAGACTTTCTCAGACATCGGCGAAGCTCGGAATGCATGGCAGGTGGATATCCCGACAATAGCATACGGTGCACAACATCTTATGGATGCTATCCTGGCCGTTTCGGCGCTTCACCTACGAGCTCTACACCCGAATGATCAGACTCTGGTCCGCGCATCTCATGGGTACATGGCTTCTGCCCTGGCCCAATACTCTTCGTTGCTAACGCAAGGCCTTTCGGAGTTAAACGCCGAAGCATTGTTTTCTACATCGGCTCTCATCGCCTTCCAGGCTTCTGCCTCTAGGCGATTCGAGGACTTAGACCGAGGCTATAGCCTGCCGCTGGCTTGGTTCCACTCGTTCCAAGGCGTCAAGACGGTAGTAATGGCGAGCTGGCAGTGGCTTAGGAAAAGTGACCGCGTGTTTCCCATTATCAATAGCCAGCATGCCCTTTCTCTGAACCTGGACCCGCAACGAAGATTATTTTTCGCGCCGATCCTGGAGGGTCTCGACGAACAGCTTTGTTCTCTACCCGAAAACTTGGTCGTCGAGACTAGACAGGCATATGAGCACGCTGTCGCATTTTTGAACTGGGCCCATCAGACCCCTATCCGAAACAGGATTTTAGGATTTGCTGCTACGGTATCCCGTCGGTTCGTGGAGTTGATGGCGCAAAAGGACCCGCGGGCCCTGGTGATAGTAGCATGCTTCTTTGCATTGACCAGGATTGTCGACGACGTATGGTGGTTGCAGGGAGTTGCGAAACGAGAAGTTAATGGAATTTTCGGCATGTTGCCGCGGGAATGGTTGCCTAAGATGGAATGGCCGTTAAAGATCGCCAACCATGAGGGGATAATTGATGGAGAACTCTGGGGGGAGCCTTTGAATAGGTTGAAGATGGAGCAGGATCTGAATTATGATAATGTCTTCAATCATATCGATATATTGACGCGGGTTCTGGAAACCTGCACCCCTCCTCAGATGCCGCCTGATTAAGGATCCTAAATCAGATCAATCCTGCGACGAGGAAATTTTGGAAGATCTCTCTGGAGGAGGGGCAGGCGGACGGTCCGTCGAGCAGCATTGCCCTGCTCGGTAACGAGTAATGAGGGCGACAAAGACTGCATACCGCCATGAGCGACAATCCCCGCTTTCACACATGTATAAGACCGGGGCAATTGGCGTTTGGGTCGAGCTGTGTTGCTGTGTTTAGCAACTAAGAGGTTCAGCCAAGCCCTACCACGATGAAGGGCACAGATACCCGGATCAGATCGGATATCATCATCTCTATAGACCGGAGGTCTATGTACTGTTATATGTATTATCATCAGCCCAACGATTCTGACATTAATTTATTGAGCTTAATAACCCCTCTTTTGTCTTTAGGCCTAGAGCTGATAGAGGGGTGGAATCGTCGAGGAGTTTACTGTCACGTGATCGTATATTTTGATGCCGTGGTTTGCCCCTCTACCCCTATCCTTATCGCTCGCAAATTTGGCGCTGTCAAGTATATTATCGGCCAACGAAATGCGCGACTTGCACATCAACAAAGTCGCGATAGCGAAGAAAGATGATAAGATTCATGCAATTTAAGCCAGAGCTCACTCAACAGTCCGTCAATTAATATGCATCCCATAGAGGATACCCCAACTAAATAATACAGCAATTTACAGCTCGTCCCTCCCTAGAATCTAGCGGAGCTATCCACAATGATTGGATTTGCAAGTAGCGCTCAGCAAAGGCTCAATGCTCCCTAGAGCTGCACTTAATACTGGTCCTCGGCGTCATCCAAAGCCTGATTGCACCACATATCCGCGTCCACATTTTCATCCCTAGGAATCCAAATATAATCCACCTTTCCCTCATCCCTCAATCTATCATCAAGACGAGAAGCCTCCCGGATGAGATCTTGATTCGCAACTGCGTTGCCAGCAGCATTGATCCAGCCGTTCTGCGACCACTTGTAAATCCAGTCCGTCATGCACCCGACAGCGTACTTGGAATCCGAATAGATCTTGACATTTATCTTGGGGTTTGAGTGTAGCTCGTCAATCTTTTCAAGAGCCAACTGCAGTGCTAGTATGATGGCTGTGATTTCTGCTCGCTGGTTTGTTGGTGGGGGGCGCCGGGGCAAGATTCTGGTCCAGGCCTTTTGACCTCCATTCCTGTATTCGACAACCGCGGCGGCAGCGCCTGTCGAACCGGGCCGTCCGTTGCGTCTACAGCCACCGTCGACATAGATTTTCATGGTGTAGACCATGTTGGCGAGACTGGCGGGCCGTGGGCAAGCCAATATTCTTATATCCACTGTCTTGGCGGGGAAGGATATGGCGGGGAGGCTCAAAGTGCTGGAGTCGCAGTATGAGAAGCGTTATCGGTATCGAGATCGAGATTGGAATCGAATCAGAAGTTATGGTCAGATTTGAAGGTGCGGTCTCTCGCCCAGTTTCGGTCCGTTTGATTGCGCGAAGGCACACGAGGTGTCCAGCTTAATGAATGGCGGAGATGGTACTAGATACACAGCTGGATGTGTTGGATGTTAGGTTTGTACCGTCTAGATCGCAACCGGCGGGGCTTGTCATTAGAAGTGAATCAACCGATCCTTGGTTTGTTTTGTTTGTTTTGTTTGCAATAATGTAGACGGGGCATCGAAGTGAATAACTTGTAGCTGTCAGCCACTCCTCTGGGTGGCTTTTAGTGCGCCAGGAACCAACCAGTCACGTCGTTGTATAGAGGAATACTCTTAATCGAGTCGGCGGGGTGGTTCTACCGTAGTAGCATTAGATCGTGATGGCAAATAAGCGCGATACGATACACATAATGTCCATAACTTGATGGTCTTCCGAACTGAAAAGATCCATGTGCAGGTAGGGGAGCGGGCGGCGGCCCCAGGCAAATGGGTAACTCATGTAGGCCGAGCGGGCAATATAATTACTCCTTATTACTTAAATCGCATAGCGCCTGCACGTACCTACTAAACAAACGAACAAATCTTAGTAAAATATATCTCTGAAAAACATAACCGGGCTTTGACGACGCCTTGTGGTTAGTATAAGACATTAAACAAGAACCTACATCACATTATCCAGGAGAGCTGCGATGGTGGCCCTCCTCGATCCACCAAGTCGAGCTTGATTTATTAAGAGGTGGCCGATCCGAACCAGCCCAAGCCTCGGAATCCACCACGACAGCAATACACGACGGCGGGCTATGGCTGGGCTGTCGTCTTTGCGTGCTTCATCCAGACCTTCTAAGTCAACGCCTGGACAAGCTCCTAAGACATCCTCCAAGCGGTGCTCCTCCAGAGCAGCATGCGCAAAGGCGCCGTTAGTACGCTGTCCTTTGTCAAGTCGGCGGGCTTGTCGCTGACCGTGGCTCTGGGGGCGCCTGCGTCTATCTGGCTGGCATGATCGGGCGCCCGCTGGAGCACCCTGATCGGGGGTCGCGATGTTCGGCACCAGCACGCTCCTCAGCAGCTTTATTGTCAGTAATATCGGCGGGCCTGTTTGTGTCGGGCGCCTTGTCCGGCTTGGGAGGGGAGACTTATGTACTGTACACACGATGTCGAACAGCCTGCCGATCCGGTGGTTTGACGCGCGCCTCGGAACGGCTAACGGCCTGGTCAAGCTCGGCGGCTGGCGACTGTGGTACGTGCAACTGCTCTGGGCCGGCTCGGGTCGGGCATCGCGTGCGACCGGCTCGGCTCCACCAACATGCTGCCCGTAATGGGTTATGCTCGTAGCCGTGGCCCTCAACCTCAACGCCAACCCCAACGCCGTCACGATCAAGAAGTTTTATTAAACCTTCTGCACCTACGGCTATTGCCTAGATATAAATCTGATATCGCGCCGAATATCTGACCGAATTTAAAGTATTCAAGTCGCGCGAATATCTCACCGAAATTAAGCTATTCAAGTAGTGCAAATATCTCACTTCCGGTCAGATATTTACGTGACTTGGATATCTCAGCTTCGGTGAGATATAGAGGATACGGTGGGTTTCCGTGGCAAGGAGTGTCTGGCCCACAGGACGCAAATCAGGCAAGACTACTCTAGCGATCTTACTGAGCTCGTGTGCTGAGAAGACGAAATCACCCTCTGTTGTTCCTAGCCGTAGTCGTCGTTCAAAAAGCTTCTCAAAGCTGCCCTTCAGCTATTAGTCTCCCCCCTCCTCGAGTTTAATATGTATTTCTTGATCTACTACTGCACGCGGTAGCAGATGCTCTCGTGCTTTCTTCCAAACTGTAAAAACAATCTCTAGTCGTGAACAGTAAATCCTTACTATAACAGCCTATATTATATACGAATTATCGTGTTCTAACCAAATCTTTGTATTTCGGCTACGAGCCTAGGAGCCTAGCCACTCTCTCTGAGACGCCTGATTCTAACACGCAGGTAGTATAGCCGGTTCCTAATGGCCTCCAAGAACTATCTGGCTCCTTTTTGATATTGCTTATAAACGTTGATACTCTTCCGACTTTACACTTCTTTACCTCGCTTTAGACACTTATACTAGTAAATGTCTCTGGTATAGCGTATTCCTAGGCGAATTTAGTAGAAAACTCTTTTCGCTAGAAATATCAAGTACCTATAACTATTACCTAGGTATAAATCTGATATCGTGCGAATATCTCACTAAATTTGAAGTATTCAAGTAATGCAAACATCTCAATTTCAGTGAGATATTCGCACGACTTGAATATTTTAAATTCTATTAGATATACTTCCAAAGTAAGTCGAAGTTGATGTAGTGTAGGTAGAACGGAGTAGTGACACTTTCTACGAGTTCAAATGCAAGGGTAGAAAGGGTTTCCTTGGCAAGGAGTATCTGGCAAAATGACACACAGGACGCAAATCAGACAAGCTATTTGATATACGATCAGGTTTTAGGCTTATGCCAACTCATTAAGGCCTAAGAAAACTCGATTGGCAGTAGAATGTAATATATTCCCCCTTCAAAAGCCCTCGTCACTAACTACTTCCGAGTTCTCCTTGTCCGAGTTCTCCTCATCCGAGTTCTCCTCATCCGAGTTCTCCTCATCCGAGTTCTTCTCATTTGAGTTCTCCGCATCCGAGCTCACATCCGAGTTGGTCTTGCAGTCTGCCTCAGAACTTAAATCAGAATCATCTTCATCTTCGTCGCTTTCGTCGCTTTTGTGGACATCCGAAACACATCTTGCAAACGGATCCGCTGCCTTGAGCTCCGATTCCGGATTTTCCAATTCCTTCTGCAAAGTCTCCTCCAATTGGTTCAACTTCTGCAAGATCGACTCCTGAAGGGCTAACTTTTCCTCATCGGGCTTGATGGTGCCAGGCTTAGGGGTGGCGTTCGAGATCATCTCTTCGAACTCGCGGCGGATAACTTCTCGCAGTTCGCTGGAGGCCGACTTTAGCAGCTTTTTATTCGTCTCCGTCATAATGTTGAACCGTTTTTTCAGAAATTGGATAGACATGCTATATATCTCGTCGGCATTGTCTTCGAAAAACTTGGTGAACTCTTCCTTCATCTTCAAAAGGCTACCCTTACCTAAAGTTCATTCATTCTTGGTCAGCGGGGAAATATTCATTGAGCTTGTCTAAGGTTAAGAAGATAGTAAGCCACTCACCGCGTTGTTCGCAGCACGTTTCGTAAGCTGGTCGTATTTTCTCCTTTATCAGGGGTTCTAGGCCTCGATGGCAAGACTGGCCGTCTTCCTTGAACCTCGCGTATGCCTCGGCTACACTCTGTTCAAAAATAGGCTGGCGGAGTCGGATTTGCTCGAGCACCCGATTTCCAGGTGCATATGGAGTTTCGCAAATTCCCATTAGAGCTTGCTCCATACAAGCTAAGAACTCTTGGAGAAGGTTGACAACCTTGGATGAATGGTCCTTGTGCACTTGGAAAATTCTGTCTTGGAACACTTTTTTCCAAGGCCGGGATACTGATCTGAGCAATCCATCCGCGATGCCCGCATTCCACTCGAACTTGACTTTGTTAGTTCTAGTGAATGTTCCACGACGTACACAGATAGCTCGCCATGTCTGAAAGTGTATATTGGAGGCGCTATATTCTTCTGAATATATCGTTTCCTTTTCCCAGTTATCGAGATTTATTGGGGGGATCTTCTTTGTGACCTGTTTAGTTAATTTCGTGCGTATGTTTTTAACGGACTTGGTGATGTCTTTTTCGGTTGACTATACAGTGTTAGCTAGCTCCTGAATGGGTTGTTAACCATAAAGTGCAAGGAGCAGAGGCCCTTACGGTTTGCAGCATCGAAAACGACTTCTCTAGAGCTTCTCTGAGTGCCTTGACCTGGGAAGAAGACAAGTCAATGTCGACGTTTAAATCTCTCTCCTTGACCCACGAATTTAATCGGTGCTTGAGGGAATTCCACCGAATAAAAATTGCATCAACGATCTTCGACCGCTCGCCCGAGGTTAAATTGACAGCGAAATCGTGAAGCCGAGGTATATTGGTTGCCTGTACTGTGTCGAAGCCAACGATGTCAGCATCTCGTGGAAACCGGCCTTTCAATTTCTGAAACGCTTTAGAGCTGATGCAAAACGTCTCCAAGTCTCTCAGAAGATCTACAAATTATTAGCAAAGAAAGTATTGAGACAGAGAACTGTCATACCTTGACGTTCAACCTCAGGGCGATCGTTGTCTTCTGCTTCTTTCAATTCTTGGTCCAGTTCTCGGAAGCCGCGTTCGAAATCTTCTTTCAGGCGAGTTTGCGTATAGATGTTTCGTTCGGTAATGCAGCCGGACTTTATTAAAACTATTTGCTTGTTCAGCATCTTATTCTTTTGACGAATCAGTGTTTCTAGCTTCTGTGCTTGCTTCTTTGAATCGGTCATTGACTCTTGCAACATCCGAAGCTGCTCTGACTGATCCCCCGAAGAGTTTCCCGGGTTTGTCACCTCTGGCTCGGCGCTTTCTGTTTCAGAGTGCTTCCGTTTTCTCCCAGTAGCGGATTTTGTGCCCTTAACTACAGCGGAGAGACTCTTCAGCTCCTTTCTGAACTCTTTTTGTGCATTTTTACACTTTTGTAGGCCTTCCTTGGCTTCCTCGAGTGCTTCCTTGAGCTGTGTCTCCTCTTCAAGCAGAGATTTCATACCTGACTCCCCCAGGTTGAGACTACTGATGACTTCATCAGGATTGATATTGTCGGTCTTTGTCATAATGAACGTTACGGCGTTATACTTTCCGTCCATCAACAAACGCGTTCGGAAAGTCCTGCCCATCAGGTCTTTAGCGATTTGATCATCCACAGCGCGAACAATGTCCGCGACGATCCATACATGGTCCAGGGATTTCATATATCTCTCGGCCACCTGCCTCCTTCCAGCGTTTGAATCTCCCACACCTGGTAGGTCAACGAGAACTAGGCCACTCTGCAAAATGGGTACCTTGGTGTAGATCTTTATAAGTCGAATCAGGGGCCAATAGGCAATCTGACCAGACCTTCCTCCATGGTTGCTGCTGTCTATATAGGCCTTGATCTCTTTGTGGAAGGCGTTGGCTTTCGTTCCATAGATGATCTTCGTCTGCCCTAGAATCTTTGACAGGTCTGTTATTTTGAGTAATTTCTTTGGCGGCATATCAATCAATTTCGCGATGTCTATTCCAGGATAAACCGCGGAGAGTTTGCTATATGATGCACTCGCTTCGCTACTTGACTTCGAAGTTAATTGTTCGCCCTCTGGTCGATCTTTGATATCAAGTCTGAGCAGTTCGAGCTCGTCAAGCCATTCTTTCTCCGATATAAACTCCACCTCTGCCGTGTAAGCTTGAGATGGGATGCTGGACTTGTTCCAGGACAGCTCAACCACCGCTATTTCATAGATGTTAGCATTTCATGAGGAGGCTAGCAAGGATACATACCACTGGTTGAGGCCCTCATGGCGTTGCATGGGAGAAGCATCTCTTCATCAACCAGAGCGTTGATCAATGACGATTTACCACTGCCGGTATAGCCTAGAACGCCAACCAAGACTCTTGGGATGTCATCGAGCTTTAATATTGCTTCTGAATTTCAAGTCAGCTGGACACGTTCAACATAAACAGGCAAATAAATGCTCTATAAAATGGTTCAACATACCTGCTTCCTCATGAAACGGGCGACATGCGGGAAAGCTAATAGTTTTGTCCTGAACAAGCTGAACGAATTGCTTCAAGAACGAGAGGCCGTGTGTCGCTACTATCTTTTTATCTCGTTCGCATGTTTCATCAGGTTCAACAGGCTGGTCGCAGGTAGACAGGATTAGCAGTTTTCAAGAAATATGATATGATAACTCACCGAGTCAAGGTGAGATGGTGGTACGGGAGAGCCTTGCCGTTGCTGTGGCGAAGTCGGCTCAGTCCCAGTACCCGGCTCAACTTTCATGTTTGAATTATCCATCGAAGCCTGTATCGTGATGAGAGATAGATCTATTATAGGGGGTTTATGCTAAGGTTTGGCCAGTCCTTGTAAGATGAGGTCGAAGTGTTAGTGGAGGTATAATATTGGACGTAGTTGTAAGCGTTGAAGAAGTTGAAGGGTTGAAGCTCAAAGGCTCGAGCTAAATGGAGGAGGAAGGTGAATGGAGGAGTAGGTTGAATGGAGGTCAGGTTGAATGGAGGTCAGGTTGAATGGAGGTCAGGTTGAATGGAGGTCAGGTTGAATGGAGGTCAGGTTGAATGGAGGTNATGGAGGTCAGGTTGAATGGAGGTCAGGTTGAATGGAGGTCAGGTTGAATGGAGGTCAGGTTGAATGGAGGTCAGGTTGAATGGAGGTCAGGTTGGATGGAGGTCAGGTTGGATGGAGATGTAAGTTGAATGGAGGTGTAGGTTGAATGGAGGTGTAAGTTGGATGGAGGTGAAAGTTGAACGGAGATGTAAGTTGAAGTCGAATAGAGGTGTAAGTTGAAAGGAGATGTAGGTTGAATGGGATAGGAGTTGGAGTAACACAAGTGATATGGCGGAGATACCTAGGGGCGTTGAATAGGTAAAGACGGTCAACTAACGATACGGTTGAAGAGTTGAGTGAATTATGATGTACGAGAAAAGAATCAAGAACTAACCCCTGTCAAGGGAAAGAAAGAGGGAGGGGTTTAGTGGAAATGGGAACGTGATGGGATGGACTCTTAGAGAGTGAGAGCTAGTGCGTCAAAGCCAAAGAGATGGCGACTACAAATACAAATACTGAGTGGTAGCAGCAGAAGAAAATATGGAAGATATACTGCTAGAATGATATCCCACGGGTGGCCGGCGGATATGAGCGAAGCATGAGGTTCAATAATGAGCAAGGAGCGGTAATATATGAGAAGCCCTTCTAGATCTTGCGTGTGCATCTGGATCATGGCCTTCCCAAGGACGAACTTACGAAGAGTAGTGCCCTAAGCAACCCTGGTGCAGACGATAGTAAGCAGTAGATTTCAAAATATCAATTGAAGAGGCACGAGTTTGGACATATGCCAATATCGAAATGATGGCGCCTTTGAAAGAGATCCTCGATTGTGATAAATCGGATGGAATAAGTTGTAGATGTACAGGACTGTTCGCCGTGGAAATATATTCGGCTTCACCGCCTAGTTCGGATTCTGCCGCGCCAGAAAAAGCGACTTCACGTGCTTTACAGCTTTTCCTTTTCCAGCCAAAACACTATCTCAACATCTGCAAGAGGCTTATTATAACACGATGTCAGGCTTTAGTTTCTCTTTCGCTGGTGACGATATAGAAGATGATAACCATGGCGTGGCTTCCGAGGCCCCCTTAGCTTCATCGTCAGCCAACCATGCTGCTGAGACAGGCACTCTCAGACGGTCATCCAATTCCGCATTTCCAGTTGCAGGCCAGCCATTGTTACAGCCACAAAAGCACGATTTGGAGATCATGTTGAAAATGATTCCGTCAAAAGTTTCCTATAGCACGCTAACGATAAAATTGGATGACGGGCAAGAGGTTTACCTACCTCGGAGAGAGCTCTGGGATGTTAAGGTGCAACTGATGGCTGAGGGTGATGACGAGAGTTTGGGGAATTTGGGCAAAGATGATGTCAAGACTGGAATTTACGAAGGTGGGTTCAAGAGCTGGGAGAGTTCAGTGGATGTTGTGAAGGAGCTATACAAGAGGAGAGGGGAGGATTTAGGTATTCGTAGACGATTTTTCGAGGTACGTCGGTGTATCATATTCTATCTCCTATTTAGGTTGAAAACCTTGTGGATATAAATGAGGAACTAACTGGGTCCTCTTAGCTCGGTTGTGGGACGGCACTCCCATCTCTTTACGTATTTCAGTGGCTGTTACAGAGCTCGCCTATGTCTGGTACACGAGGGCTTGACCTTGGGCTTGCGGATTACAATCCCACAGTCCTCCAACTGGTCACACTCCCCAATCTCTTGTTAACTTGGGCCCAAATGACGAAGAAGGATTTATGGGAGGCCGAAGGCGAGCTTGAGATCGATTCCGACGTGGTGCAGGAGTTCCTAAAATTCCTCAACTCAAACTCGGTTACATTGTCGTTCTACTCTGGCGGATGGAGCCCCGAGTTCGTGAACTTGGTCGACCAAACTATGCCATCACGATCTTCTGGGCTCACTATTATTGGTGCTGAGACCATTTACTCTCCGGCCGCATTGGCCTCCTTCGCAGAAACCCTCTTGAGCCTGTTAAGCATCCCAGACTCCGCGGGGAGAAGTGCTATGATAGCTGCGAAGAAGGTATACTTCGGGGTGGGAGGTTCAATGGAAGATTTTTGTAATCTCGTGAGAGCACAAGGCGGTATCACCGAACAATTAAGAGAAGAATCAGAGGGGGTGAGAAGGGAGGTTGTAGAAGTACGGATCAAAGCTTAATAGCCACTCCAGTCTCTAGCCTCTTGATCACCACGGTTATATATATTTCAGAGCTCAGGACGAACGATGTGGATAATCGGTTACTACGATGCAGAAATAGATGGCTTGACTATATCGGGAGTCACTCGCATTTTACTCTGCAAGCTAAGGATAAATCGGCCACACCTTAACATTTGTTCAGGACGGAACCTGGATTCATCATTCTACTATGACCTGGCTCTACTTTGTCTATACGGGTTTAACAACCCTCACAAGGATGAAACCTCCTGAATTCCCGACCCGGCGCTCTGCCCGCTATTAACCGGACTGCATTGGCTTTGCAAGGAGATTCATAGCTACAATACCGTTGCCTCAAGATTGGCACCCCTCGACGAATGCGGTGGATGGAATGGTGATCCGTCTATACCCCTTTCCCATGTTCACTACACTCAGATGAAGCATAGGTTTTGTGACTTAGTTCTACTTCATAGCCAATCGATAAGGATCTGTTGATGGATGATGATGTAATGCTAAGGGTTGCCCTGGAGGATAGGGATCATAAATCGGGATTGGCTGTTATGGCGGCACTGTTCTAGAATTGTTCCGATATCAGGAGATACGTGGGCACTGGGGAACGTCGCGCTAGAAGGGTTCTAGGTGCTGGGTGATGGCAGGTAGCGAGGCATCAGAGTTACTACTTCGTAGTTGACTATCCTTTCCATCCCTAACTGGGTCAAATAGCGCATCAACACTTTTCATTCTCTATTGGTATTCATGGTAGGCGGCAAAACACGTCAACTCTTATTTATCTTTCTTCCCCGCAGTCTTTTTCCAAGCACTTGCCCGCTTTGCACCTCTGTTCGCCGGCTTCCCCTTCTTCCCTCCACCCATCTTCAAATCCTTAGGCTTACCCGATTTGGCGCTGGCTCTATAGCCCTCAAATATGATGTTCTCCGGTGTCCTTGCAACTCCGCCGATCGCACTGGCACCTCCTCTCTTCCCCATGACCATCCCATTCGCTCCGCTCCCCTCCTTCCTCAGTTTGGCCGCGCCTGCTCTACCTAACAGTTTTCCAGCTCTGCCGTGCAACGATGCTTCCTCTCCCGGCACCTTTGGATTGTAGATCTGACCCTTACCTTGGGGTTTAGGGTTCTTGAAATTGGCTCGCGATGCATTGGCGGTCTTTTTGATGGCCTTGGCGCGGACAACACGGAGGATGCGGGGAAGCATCGGCGGGTATTTCTTCTCATTAAAGAGAAGGGCGGCTTCTACCGAATTAGGATCCTAGGCAAGTTGTTAGTATAAGGCCTGGTACAGACACGTGAGACTCTCTGGATGAGAGTAACAATGCGCTTACCTTGAATTGCACATATGCGAATCCCTTGCCGACACGGGTCTTCTCGTCCCGGACTACACGAACGCTTTCCACAGCCCCTGCCTTGCCAAATTGGCGCCAGAGCCCTTCTTCGATGTCAGATGGGATCTTGGAGCGCTTGCGCTCGTTCTCGCCACCTTGATCCAGCATACTCTCATCATCTACAAAACCTAAGTTTCCTACAAAGACACAGCGTCGGTGATCTGTCTTTGCTGGATGGGCCACGCCGTCTACACGGAGATGGCGATCAAGGATGATAGTAGCGTTTAACCGCTTTACAGCTTCCCGAGCTGCATATGCTGTGGAGTAGACCAGGTAGGCATTTGTGCTTTTCGTGGTGGCAGCCATGAGGTCTTTTTTGACAAAGGCAGCTTTCTTGGGGAGGGAGGTTCCTGCATAGGCAGTGGAGCGGAAGCGGATGGATTCGACTTCGTGGGCTGGTTTGCCGGGTGGCGGATCTGGTAGAGAGTCAAGGAAGGATCCCATGTGCGCAAGAAGAGTCTTCTTTGCCGACTTGGAGGTGATGGCTTCGGTTGAGACATTAGCTAGAAAGACAGTCCGTGACGCTTTGTCGAGCTCGAGGGCGTCCTTGCTAGGCGCAAGAGATTCGTGAACAGGGATATCTGATGGTTGAGCTCCTCTAGAGGTTATTCCTTCAGCCTCTAAGCTGTCATCGCTGTCATTATCCCCCTCCGACTCATCGTCATTGCTGCCGTCATTTTCTTCATCAACATCCTCCTCCACTTCTGAGGTATCTGGGTCTGCTTCTGCCGCCAGTCTCTGGCGCTTTTGCCTTCGCTCAGTTTCTAGTGCCTCTTCTTCCTGCTCCTCTAGCTTCAACAGCTTTTGCATATATTTCGCCTCAAGGTCTTCTCCTTCCCCAGCCTTCCGTTTCCGTTTTCGCTCTGGTCTCTGGGTTGTAGCTTCAATAAGCCTATCGAGCTGCGGCTCCTCATCCGACATATTTTCCTCGTCATCATCATCAGAAAGGCCGGAAATATCATTGTCTTCTAAATCTTCATCTACACTGCTTAATTCTTCATCTTCCTCGTCGTCGTCGCGGCTGCTGGAATTGCCGCTTTCCATCTCGGACGCATCATCAACCTCCACGGCAGTAGATCTTCTGGCAGGCGGGGGTTCTTCATAACGAGCCTTGGGAGGGGCTTTGACTGGGCCAGCCTATTTGGTTGAAAATATTAGCTATATCCGAGAGAAAGGGCAGGCTGTTAGTTACACTTGAAGCAAATAACGAGGCTAAAGACGGGTCGATAGCCTTATCATGGGCCAAAATGGTCTTGGTGCTGGGACCATTGCTATTCCCATTGCCCTTAATTGCGGGCTCTGCGGCATCAGGATTCTTCCGAGATCGTTTGCCCATTTTTGAAGTTCAACCAGGAGTTTTCCTGGGCAGTTCGAGGGTAAGGAGGATGCGAGGTTGTGAGGGTCTTAAACTTGTCTGGACCCTCCTTTATCGCGCACAAAAAAAGTTCGCGAGCAACCAAGCACGGCAGAAAGGCTCACCGCCTTCGCTTTCCCCATGATCATCGTGCTGGGAACTGGACCAGCTTCACATCTCTTCCACCATTTAGGCACAACACACCCATTTCAACGCTTCGTACACTGCTCAAAGCCTCATCGGATTATCTGGCCAGCTTATACATGTCAGTGATTGCGCCAACCTACACTAGATACTCCCATAGCGACTACTCTTCCACCCACGTAAGAACGTCGCGCGAATCGCCCTCCCGCACCAATTCTAGCAGTCGCCCCGGCACGAGGTTATGTGAACACCACCGTGGAATAAGGCAAGATTGGGTCGGACTATTATTAAGCGCACTATGAGTATATCTATGGACCAAGGGGCAGACGCATTATTGCAAGCCGCCCGCGAGGGAGCTGCGCTGGAGGCGCTGACCGATGTTGATGTGGACGGCGATGGCTCGAGCAGCTTGAGCGAGATTGAGGATAAGGATGGCGACCAAGATGACGAGGCTGATGGTTCAGACGATCTCAGCAACATCTCTGACGATGAGAACGACTCCGAGGCCGAGACAGAGCGGCTTGAAGAATCTCCTAGCAAATTCAGACCGCACAAGGATGTTGTGCTAAGCTCCCACCACGATAGTCAAAGCTACGACCACACACCCAGCAAGCTCCACAACCAGATCACCGCAGACGATCAAGAAGAAGACGACGACGATGAGCCACTATCTGACGCCGATGTATCGAACGAATCTCCGGGATCCCCAAAAAGTTCCGCTCGCGATGAAACCGACCATGACCATCCAACGGCACCGACATCTCTGGAGAACTCCTCCGTCGAGAGCAAGAATATTCTACTATCGGCTATTGAGGCAGACACAAGGAAGCGGAAAAGATCTATAATGGCAGGCAGCGGCCTTGAGGAAGACCTTGGGGAGCCCTTGCGTAAGCGCACTGGCTCTGTCATGACGCCTGGAGACGAATACGCAATTGAAGAAGAAGTTCAGGCAGATGAAGATGTGGATACATCCAACCCTATTAGCGGCAACATATCAGGGGACGAAGGCGGGGTCGCCCAAGAAGATGAAGTGGTCGAGGAGGCTGAAGAACCGGCTCCAGCGGACGATGAACCCCAAGATGCTACCGAAATACCTGTTTCGCCTAAGAAGAGGGGTCGAAAAAAGAAGAAAGTGGTCGAAAATGGCATCGACAATCAGCTTGAAGATTTAGAATCCCTTCCCAACGCGGAGGTGACCATTAATGGCGACGACGATGTGCGGAACGCTGAGGAAGACAACGCAGATAACGAGGGTGACGATGAGGCTGAAGCTGCCCTTAAGAACGAGGAAGAGCGTGAGTGACCTAGTAATAAATGAAGTTATGGAAGCTGATGACATGCAGTTGAAAGGAAACGGATCGCGTTGGACCAGTTGGGCTCGATCGAACGTCAATTTTCTACCTTCCGAGATAGGTGAGTAACATTAGACCATTCCCAGTATCTGTCGCTCACGCTGCACCAGGCTCTACGAACAACGACTGGACCAATTGAACAGAGAAGAGGCTATGCTTCGACTGGCCAAACCTACACACCCAGAATATCTTGCGATGATACGTTGTATCGAGGCACGGAGGGACGATAGAACTAGGATAGCGGATAACTTCAAGGAGCTAGAATTGCAAACCCTCAAGAAGTCTGCCGTCGCGAGGAGGAGCCAGATCCTCTCACAGTTCCAACAAGATGTTCGAGACATCCGAGAAAAGACGCTCGAACAACTTGGCAAGCAGTGGTATGAGATACAACACGATCGGAGAAGCTACGCTGGTAGTGTCCCGGATTATTCTCTAAAATTCCCGACACGCAAGTCACAGCAAGTTATGAACCAAGTGGCATACAGCAACGAAGTATCTATTCTTTCTGGTGTCGCAAGATATGTTGGGTTTCCAGCTGCTCCGGAAATGGCCCCTGCTACATCCGCAGAATTAGAAGAAGATCTCGAGAAGATGGGGGTAAGTCGCGCCAGCGTCCTCAATTTGTTGCATGCCAATTGACATAATGTGCTAGCGAACAAAACCAGTCCGCCATATGCCGCTTCAAGAACTAGCCGCCCTTCGTTCAGCAGGTTCAACTTCACGGTTCAAGCCTGCTGAGGAGCAATTTATTGAGCAGACACCATGGGCGAATCCTCAGCACCCTTCACATGCGCATCTCCTCCAACGACAAACCTCTGCTCAACAAATTCCGCGCACATCAAGCCCCTTCTCTCAAATACAAGCCCAGCAAAGAAGACATTCCCATCAAGCTGCTCCAGGGTTACCAATTTCCGGTACATTTTCAAGCTCGTCTTCATCTTTACCCCAACATTCTAAAGGCCATACGATATCTGGCGGTCGCATATCTCCTCATAACCCTTTTGGAAATTCTACACTATCTCATAAAATCGTACCATCGCCCTTGGGTAGCCGGCAGACATCATTATCACCCCAGCAGAACCATCCCCCACCATCGCTAGCAGGTCAGCACAGCACGCCGAAGGTGCCAGACGGGCCCACAAGCAAGGGAAACCAGCCTTCACCTCCAGATTCTGTCTCGGATATCCCGCGCGATTTCCCGCAGGATATCAGGCGTGAGCAAACAGCTGTCATGATGGGCCGTTTTTAAGCTAGTTGTTATGAGTCAATGATAGATATATGGCAAAGGCGTAATTTTGGGAGGTTCTGCATTGTTGGCGTACGATGATCAGTATAGGGCAATGCATAGATACACATACGCAACTCATGTCAAACTTTCGCGATAATAGTCGAGCTGCTGCCTGTACTCATAATGTAGAGTTACAATTGAGTATTTCGATTTGATGACTATGGCACCCATTGCTTGCCCGAACTCCTTGTGATGCCATGCCGCGCAATACTCTAAATTTACAGTCTGTAGCCAGAGCGGGCATAATTCCATAAAACTCCCCCTACCCCTACCCTAATAAAACAACAAATATATCTCCAAACCTAACTCGTGCTTGCTTGAGGTGTAGGTGACTGAGCGGCGTCGGGAACTTTGACGTCTTCAAATTCGTCTTGGGATACTGCTTGGATTGTGAAAGCGTCTGAAGTCAACAGTGAGCAAGCATCCCCCAAATAGCAAACTATCTACCCACAAACTCCTATGCAAAACGCGAACATGCCCACTCCGGTAATAGCATTCTTGATCAGGTATGGTTTTCGAGCTCGGATAAGGGCAGCAGATTGCCTGTAATCCCTATTGTAATAGGTGGATCGTGGTAATCTGTAGGGACATTAGCATCAGATGCTTTGCTGTATCCGAGTATCTCAAGGGATTACATTGGCATCTTGCTGGCTTGGGAATTGATTCCTGATTGCTGGCGATGTGATGTGAGGCGATTCTATTATTTGCGAAAGCAGCAAGTATCGTATGCTTTCTACCAAGCTTATTAGAGATGCCGAACGACTTTGCGGGTGTGATTTATGCCTTGCCTATAAGGCATCAACGCTACGCTAAATCCGGTTTGAGCTCAAAGCTTCGTTGTAGATTCGCGATGATGAACGACTCCGTAGGCGCGTCTTCCAAGTCTAGGAGTGAACAACCTCACTTTGCCTCCATCCCCAATCCTTCCTCCAACAACTACGTCCACAGAATGAACATCCAGCCCTGGTCGGCAACAAGCGTACTGCATCATTTTTCGACACATGCAGCTCCCGGACCCTCGTAGAGCTCTGTCGCAACTATTAACACTTCACGATGGCAGAACCGATTTCAGTCGAGCAGCAGATCAAACTCCTGGAGGATGCACGAAAGCTCGTACTTGGTGACCCGAATTACTACCCGCAAATTCTCCAAGGGATTATTCCTATAATAAAACCAGATGGGAGAGCAGACCCCGCCAAGGTAGAGCTGCGGAGATGGGGTGCAGACTTTCTAGCAGAGACGTTTGCAAGCCCTACTCTTCCGGCGGACCAGAAGGAGACATTGAGCTTGAGCGTTCTGGAAGTTATCAAGAATATGATTGAGAATCCGAATGAGGATAGTGCAGTTGTAAAGAGCGTCGTTCAAACTGCTGCAAGCATATACCCCCTTGTTTTTAGATGGATGTACGTTTACCCATGATTCCCTCTGACCTTCTAACACTCCATACCCGGATATCCTGAAAGTGCTAGAAGAGCTAGAATGTTAGATAGTTTTGCCCGCTTGTCATGAAGTGTATTGCCCGGCTTTGAACCTTCACCGTGCTTGGGACATTCTCGATATTTTTGTACCAGCTTCTAACGTTTGCTTGAACAGGATCAACAACTCGTACGATGGGCCAACATGGGAACGAATGCTTGCGATAAAGTCAAGGATACTACGGATATGGGATACTGCTGTGCCAGGAGTGCGAATATGTTGCATCAAGTTTGCCCAGCGAGTAGTACTGGTCCAAACTGCCGGTCCAAATGCTGACCCACGGGTACCAATGCCTTCCTGTTCCCTTTGTCGGGGTAATGCTAAATTCTTCAGCGTGGTGATCCCCTTGAGGTTTCTCTTTCCATGGTTCCCCAAAACCATCCCCTATTGGCCCCTCGGAACCTCGAAGCTGAAGCCTCAGGTCTGTTGGATAGAATGCTTAGTGTCTTTCAAGAGAGCATTAGGTGCGTACAACCCCTTCCCTGATATACGTTGACTAATAAACGAAGTGATGCGATATTGGTTGATGCTACTTTAAATACCCTCTCCATCCTAATCAGAGCCCGTCCACAAGTTGCCAATAGGATCCTGAATGTTATATTGAATTTCAACCCCCTAAAGCAAGCCAATTCCCCAATGACCCCCAAACTTCGTGTTATGGTCAAATCTATGGAAAAGACGACTAGATTATTGCTCATGCACATCAATAAGCGGTATGCGCCTCTTATATTTCCCAGTTCTCTATGGTAGCAACATACTAACATGCGTAGCGATCCACAAAACCCCCTCGCAGGACGTATTCAACAATATGTCGAACGAATGATGAGGTCAAGGAACGAGATATTCGATGAAGCGACTAGGAAACGTGGGCCTCCTGCGCCTATGGATGGACTAGATGCCGCCAAACGACAAAAGCTAGGGGCTCAGCTACCAACTCCCGCGCCGAAATTCCACGTACCTCCATTAACCCCAGGCCCACACACTGTAGCGGAGTTGTTTACCGTTACAACTGATGAAGGATTGAAAGCGTTTGATGTTTCTCAGTTGAGTGAGGATCTCGTAGTCAAGATTGGAATTACCATTTTGCAGAAAATCGACGGAGATACCCTCAACCAAGCGGTCGAAGTAGGTACTTCGAGCTGATTAGTAGGATCCAGCTAATGAATTGACTCCAGGGTGTACGACAAAGATATCTTTCATTACAGGCCGCACAACCAGAATTACTGAACCCGGCAACTGCGCCACTTGGTGTCGATGAGGACGAGGATGATTACGAGCCCGATTTCTATAATGCCGAAGATACGGAGCAAATCCTGAACAAGCTCGACAATGCCCCTCCAGACGAGCCAGAAATAAAAGCACCGGATATGGCACCGGGCCTCTTCGCTCTTCCACCACCACCCCCCTTAACTCAGGATCAACTTGTGCAAGTTGGACAAGGAACAGTCTCTCGAGTATTCGGCGTAATGCAAACCTTGGAAGAAGCTGGGAAGAAACAGAAAGCGGGTTTGAACAGGCTTGCTGCTAGCTCAGGCGACCGAGATGATTGGATCACAATAATTACTAGGCTCGCGACACGTTCTGCTGCTGGGTTGGAGGAGGCCTCAGATATTATCAAAGCCGAGCCTGACCAGCCGGTACCATTTTCTCTCAGCAACACCATCCGCGAATCACTCTATTTATACGTCCTCGAGGATTTCCGAAAGCGTATCGATATTGCAGTTGCATGGCTTTGCGAAGAGTGGTATAACGATAGGGTGCAAATGACGCTTGGCGAACAGACAGTTGTCCACTATGAAAAATGGGTTCTCAGGGTCCTAGATGGTATTGTTCCCTATCTCGACGCCCGAGATAAGGTCTTGACCAGGTTTCTGAGCGAAATTCCTGGGTTGACTCCTGATGTTCTTGCCAGAGTCAAAGGACTTTGTAGAGATCCGGCCATGGTCAATTTAGCATTGACAAGTCTTTTATACCTGGTTATGATGAGGCCACCCGTACGAGAGATAGCGCTTGATGCAGTCGAGGACATTTGGAATAATTGTAAGACCGCCTTCTACTTTTCTCTACTTTTTACTAATACACCGCAGATGAGGATGCAAAACCAATAGCTGCGAAATACCTTTCGAAATGGCGTCCCGGGTTTGCAGAGCGACTAAAGGATAATGAGGAAGACAAGAAAACGAATGGCGTGGCTATTGAAGTGTGATTTATAGCTGTATTTTAGGCCTTTTCCCCTGTGCCATTAGCATCATTGGGCGGCGTTACACGGGAAATGACTAAGGTATATCAGTCGAAATAGTGAATTGGAGAGGAAATCTGGCTGGTTGCTGGGGATCGTGTATTATTGACTAAATAGCAGGCGGCCAAACAGCCATGCTTTACTAAAACCAAGGCGGGTATGAAATTGGCCGTTTATCACGAGCTTAATGAAAGTGCGCTTGATAATATCGTCTGTTTGATCTTGTTTAGAACTTATGAGATCCCTATTACTTGCTAAAGTTCTTTCTAGTTGCCTTGGGTAATCAAGAAATAAATCCCCGTGCCCCTTTGTTCCTACAAGATTCATGGATGCTTTGCAGTCTTTCAACCCGGTCCACCTTCTGCGTCCTGATCATCGTCCATTCATTAACGGCTGGCCTCACAAGGTCGCAAGGCTTTTGGATCTCTCATCAAGTCATCATCACCACCTTATGTTCTAGTGAGTCACGGCTAGCACCAAACTTTTAACTTAAGTATCAGCTGCTGATATCTTGGTCTAGTTAAGGTTCTTGCCCGCCAAATCACACGTCCCCATCCCTTGATATCCATACCGCATATCAACATCAAAGTTTCCTTGCCCGAGGGCTGAAGCGCTTGGGATGCAGGAAGGTCGGTTGAGCGTGTCGTGTTAGGGATCCAGGGGTTAAATAATATCCTTGGTTCTAGCGCATCCTGTATGATGCTATATGCGACTTCTTGCCGGAGGTGGCACACGGAAAGGTCCAAGAGCCTAGATCTTTCTGCGGGCGACACCAGTTACCAGAGACCAACAGGACGCCATCAAGAAGTTCATTCTCAAAGAGCATCCTAGGGTTTCGGCCAACCCAGTCCGCATGTCAGCTGCCGCTGCCGCTGCCGAAGGGTTCCCGATTTGAACGCTATTCGCCAAAAATCCAAATCCTCTTCACAAGCAACTCAAGAGACGAAAGAAGGCCTACGAAAGTCGTCCAATGAAACTATGCACCCCCCCAAACCCCCAATTGCCAGCCATGCCGAGAGAATCCTCTCACTAGTTGCAAGCATGGTATAAGATACCTCATGTGATTTGAACCATCGAGGATAGCACGTCGTGGTGGTGACGTCGAAGAGAATGAGTGGGGTATTGTAAATATTTTGCCGTGGCTCGACCTTAATAGGCAGTTGTTCGAGTTTTAAGAAGCAGTCGGGTGGTGGGAGTGCGGCTCTAGGGCAACTGTTTTAGCCAAGAGGCTATAAGCTTTTCATGAATTAATTGAGGTGCTGCGAACGTTTGATAGCAAACCTTAAGTTGCTTGGCGGATAAATACCGAGTGTTTCTAATATAGGTAGATCAGCCACTATATATTAAGGATGGAACCAATCATTGTTTGGCTCACCTAATAGGTGCGCTAGGGACTTTGTAAGTAAATTACTTCAGTGAGCAATCGTCAGTTTGAACCCCACGGCAGTTCTAGACTTCTACTATAGCCATGGCTAAAGATGTAAACGTATGTATATATTCTAGTCCAACAGATAACTACATATTGCTTCAGCGAGACTTCTAGCTTGTCATATCACTCATGCCCAGAAATCCTACTCGAGCTTCTCCATATTACAATGAAGCTCTTTGACTTCGCTTTACTCCTAACATGTGTCGCCAGTGCAACTGCCCATGGCGGGGTCTACACTTACAACATTTCAGGCTCGATATACCAAGGGTAACTATCCAATCCTCCTCTTTTCCACTCACCTAACATCTCAAGAAATCCATGGCACATCTGGGATTATGGGCCATTCTATGGCAACGGAAATGCCTCTGGCATCCCAGACGGGATCAACAGCATCCAACGGCGCTGGTACTTCTGGCCACTCTACGATGTCAGCGACGGAAATATGACGTGCAACTTCGACGGTGTGGCCACAACTAACTCTCTGCATGCCCCAGTAGCAGCTGGAAGCACGATAATTGTTCAATACAACGCTTTGCAGTTCACCCTTACCACGGTTGACAAAACGATATGGTTCCACCAGTATGGTCCGCTTCTCGTGTACATGGCGCGCTGCCCCGGAGATACTTGCCAGAGTTTTGATGGGAAAGGTGCTGTGTGGTTTAAGATTGCGCAGTATGGACTTGCTCCTGGGGCAGTGAATCTGCGTGGGCCGTGGTTGCAGGCGAGTATGTTGGAGGGAGAAAACGCGACGGGGTTTCAGGTGACAATTCCAAAGGATTTAAGACCAGGGAATTATTTAATTAGACACGAGGTGATTAACTTACAGTCGAGTACGGATTATGGTGCGCAGTTCTATGTGGAGTGCGCTCAGCTGAAAGTGGAGGGGTCGGGTGATAAGTTTCCTAATGAGGAGTATATGGCTACGTTCCCTGGAGCGTATAAGTTGTCAGGTAAATTTTGTATTTTGAGTTTTGGATGGTTTGCTGAGCTTGAAATAGATCCCGGAATTGCTCTTGCGGGTAATGAGATTTCTGATGGCGATCTGCTTCCTCAATATAATACGACCGTGAGTCCGAGATAGACTGGCTGAGATCGAGTGATAGCTGATACTTCTAGGACTATCCTTTCCCAGGACCACCTGTATGGAATAGCGAGATTTGAGAGCATCTTAGACTGTATGTGAGGGGCTGGAATCTAAAAAAAAAAAAGAGATCCAAATCTTGTTTTGCTATCGTTTGTGAGGATCCATGCATGGCAGTCTTAGATCGAAGATATTGGAGGAAAACGGTCGAGTTGCGCTTTAAGTGAAATTCCATCGATGAGTATTTGTCTGAGCAAGAGGAGACTGAAACAACACGAAGTGTACCTTTAATAACTATATAGGAAATAATATGCAGGTGGTCAAGGACAATCATTGGCACAAATGCCAGAAATTTGCCGACAGAAAGCCTTTAGTAGTAATTAAACTATGCTCTCGCAGCCCAACCTAAAAAGCGAAACTTCGGTTTCAAAATTTATCTTAGCTGCTAATAACCTTGAATATATTAATCGTAGCAATTCAACGATTCAATTCCAATCCCTCCCAGAATATTTCAATGGTCTGTTGGATCGATCAGGTAATCTTTAAGAAATGCGGCATCGAGGGAACGACAACGACAATACTGTTGCTGTAGCTGTAGCTAAGGCCGCTTGTCAATAGTACCAGCGCTACCAGTACTCGTAACCAATCGAGCTCATAGACTCGAATTCCTGATGCTGAATTGTTGATATTTGGTAAATCGTAAGACTGAGTTACTACTTCGTAGGCAGGTGTAATTGCTCAGCAGCTTAAAAATTGGTGATAGGGGCGTTAGA
Source organism: Venustampulla echinocandica (assembly GCF_003357145.1). Classification (NCBI taxonomy): domain Eukaryota; kingdom Fungi; phylum Ascomycota; class Leotiomycetes; order Helotiales; family Pleuroascaceae; genus Venustampulla; species Venustampulla echinocandica. The sequence continues at coordinate 618,451 of NW_022474206.1, read as the reverse complement.
ATTCCAATTCTTGGAGCAACAGAAGTTACTACCTACAAAATAGAAATTCGAAAGCCTGATTTGTGTAGAGTTATTATAATGTGGCAGAAACACCGGGCATGAAAATTCGAATGTTCCACGAATTCCGACAAACCCTCTGGTGGATTCTATTCACTGCTTTCTAATTTTAGCTAGTGGCCTTCAATCTTATCAGCACACTTCGTACCTTTGTTTTAACGGGGATCTATAATTGACTCTGAAGAGCCCTTGACTTTCTCGTTCTGATTTATCTGGCGGCAGTAGTGCAGTAGTCGAGGCCCAGATGTGTCGCCTTCCAGCCTGGCTTAGCAACAGTCCAGGACCCCATGTGGAAAGACGGAGACGGAGAATGCTTCGAGATTGAGGTACTAGGCTACCTACCTGGTATGCAACCGGAATGTCAAGGCCTTTCTCTGGCCTACTCAGGGACGACTCAGGCACAGCTCAGGTCTCCTCGCCCCCATTAAATTTAATGAGGAGCCCAAAAGGACCCCATCGACCCAGCCAGGGTCCCGAATTCTGTCACCATTACACATCCCTAAACAGGTATCCTACCAGCCTTGACACAAAAAGGAAACAAAAAGGCTGCTGGGTAGTAATATTTGAACTTCATCTGGTAGCACGTCCCCATGGGTGCCCTATGCTGCAGCCTAATCTCACCGCACTTGCATGCAGTCGTAGCGTTAATTCTTTTCTACATATTAGGAGTTCCGAGATCGAAGCCGACGCCTTCAATCGCAAAAGTCCACTAACAGGGAGCTTGTGATGAGATGTCCGACCAGGCAGTAATGGAGAAGCTCTTGCAGGTGCTAAGCCGAATTGAAGGGCGACTCGCACAGATCGAACTAAATACTTCAACTGTTAGCAGTCCGCCTCTTCTCAGCACGGAAAAAAGCGCCCATCAACAGCCTGGTGTGGAAACTTTGCCTGGCCTTGCGACAAGCCCACTTAAGCCCAAATTACAGACCAACGATGCGCAATATGATATCAACCAGGACCAAAATACAGCGCAACACGAGCGTAAAGATGAGGATAGTATTGTTTCAATCCCCGCTCAGGGTGTCACGTCTTCTATTGAGGATGGGGCAAAAGTCAAGAGGATGAAAGGAAACGAGGCTTACTTCAACGCCATACCCCACGAATTCCAAGACTTTTCAATAGAATGTCACCTTAAGAAAGGCTACTATGGCAAAGAGGCGGAGGCGCTGTGGACTAACTATGTTGGCCCATGGTGGAGTTTTCCTCCGGACAACAGGATAGACCTCTCCTTCCAGAGCCACATTCTTGACATAGCCTCACAAGAGGAAATCACCACAAGACTAGAAGGTATCGCTGCCTGGCTCACGAATATTGGTCGCAAATATCAGGGGTTCAATGTTCGAGACTACGATCGAAATGGAAAAGCGTGCGAGTATGATCAGAATACCTTTGCCTTATACCCACAGCATTTTCAGACATACTTGAAGGATGCAGGATCCCAAGTACCGAGCCGGCTGGCCAGATTTGACTTTGCCTCAAACATTGAAGAGCCCGAGGCGAGTTCCTCAGCAATTGACAACTTCGGAATGTTACGAGGGCCAGCTGCGTGGCGAAGGTTGATGTGAGACCCACCGTTACCACCGTCAGTCTTTCCGTGTCAGTCATTTGCTTACTAGCTCCTTCTCTATAGTTGTGTCACTGGCCTCACCTCCAGCGAGAAATCCGAGCCTGTTTTGCTGAGTAGGGCTCAGACTGCACCCTATAATAAAGCTCCTTTCTTGACGAATTATGGCTTTTTTTCAATCTGGCGGCATCAAAGACAGAACAGTCTCAAAAATATTCTCGACTTACACTTGCAACCTGCGTTTGCCGATCCCGAAACAATTGCCTGGGTACCAGGTTGCAGTATGTCTTTCCACATAGTATTCTACATGATGTTTGATGATGGTGATACACCGTATAGTAAAAATCTATCGTATCACTATTCCAAGAATGAGACATGGCCTATTGGCAATCTCTATGATGAAGGGAAACCGATTGTCCAGGTCGCATGCTCAGTAAGTTGCGTTTCATAAAACAAGGAGGAGAGCTAAACATATAATCAGACCCATGCTACCCTAGCAGCAAACATTGGAGATGGTCGTAAAATCACCAAGCCCCAACATTGGCCTCAATATTGGACTATTCTCTACCTGAAACCAACTCGCGACCCACCTACCGCTCACACTTCTGAGAGTAATATGCCACAACTAGATTGGGACAGATTCGAGCCAAAAAAACGTAGAGCATTCTGTTCTAATGCTGGTTGAAAATTGTATGAAGCGGGCCACAGTATCATGGGGACTGTTGGTGGGCAACTTCGACGAATTCCTCGATGATGGGAAAGTATTCATGAAACCAAAGGAACATGACAATCTCTTGGTTGACGATGAAACATTCTCACGATCTCGCAAGTATTTTTGGACTTTGAGCTGTCTTTCGGAATTTGATCTCTGCATTGGGAATACCATCCATCAATGGAGGGCTTCCCGCGCCATATGGGAGAATGTTCTACCATCATATGATCCTATAGGATGGCCAGAAGCGTTACAACAGATGAAGCAGATCGAAACGTTGGTTGAGAAACTTGTGGCGTACAGAGAACGATTTAAGAGACATTACGAGCGTATATCTGCGTTGAGAGATGGGCTGTTTAATGCCAGCGCTGTGATGGAGAGCCGTGCTTCAACCAAGCTAGGTGGTGAGTCTACTATTCTGCCTCGTTACCCTCACAGCTTCGATTCTGACCAAAGGCAGAAAATGTCAAACTCTTGACTTTTGTCTCCATCTTTTTCCTTCCCCTAGCCTTCTGCACATCCCTCTGGAGCATCAACAATGACATCTTCCCTCTCACTACCCTTATTTACGTCATAATAATTGTCGCATTTAGCACATATTTCGTAGTCTTCAATCTCAACTCGATTGTTCGCCTTAGTGGCACTGTATACAACACCCAGAAGTCAGCTTTACTCACTCGGATGAAGTCAGATACATCCACTTACTGGAAGTCGAGAGGAGAGCGGTTTGAGACATTTTCCTTCCAGCCAAAAAGTAAAATAGTTAAGCCCTCTGAGTGGCTTGTTGGATTCTATTTTCTGAGGCTGGTTTTGGTATCTATCATAAATGGCGTGAGTAGAGTGCTAAAGATCCGGCGGCGTAGATAAGGCGGTGTTTAGGAATATTAATTAGGGGGCTAAAGAAAGTACGGCTACATTCTAGCTATGTTGGTTATTAACCTTACCTTTTTGCAATCCTCGCCCTACTTGCGGTACTCATTTCTGTCCACTCATTTTAGGCACAACAAACTAGGCCACATGCGCTGTCTTCGAGTTCACAAACACCGCTGAGTTATTGATGACTCCATGCGTGATATTCAGTTCAATTTGCTGCATTTACTCCCCTTGTCCCTGCTATTATTCTCTACGTTGGCTATCAAAGGATTAGCGTAAAAGACGCATGAGCGCGACTGTCTTAGAAATTCTGCGAAATCTGTTTGACTGAAGGTGGCTGGAAGACGTCATTGGCAGAATATCAAGTGATGAGCATTTACATCCTCCCACTTCCCAACCTAGCTAAGTAGGAGGTGATATTCCTCATGTCTTTTTCATTCCAAAAAGGCAGATTTCAGCAATGGAACATCTATGCGTATAATATACATTTTAGTTGCTACTAAAAACCTTGAAAGATAACAGAAAATTTTATAGATGGCTACTGTCGCAGCTCAACATTACACCCGCCTGTTATGGACATTACCATCGTAATTCGCTGCTTTTCAACTCCTACTAGCTCTACAAGCTCACCCCCAGGCAATTTAATCGTTGGAAACTTCTGTATAATCCTTACAACCGTGTACGCCGCTTCAGTGAGCGCAAAGTCCACTATCAACGCATAAGAATCAAGCTCATCTCGAGAGAAGAAAACTAGAAGAATGGTGGATACTTACTTCCGAGACATATCCGTGGCCCACCATTGAAAGGCAAATATCCCCATTTCGAATTCGTCTCGTTCTGGCTCAACCCCATCGGCTCGTCCCATCTTTCGGGACGGAAGAGCTCAGCGTCCATGCCATATAGATCGGGCAGTCGATGCATTGTGTATACACTGTATGCGACAGAGCTGCCTTTAGGAATGAGAACTGGAGATGTGCGATCTGGTCCACCGCCAGTTGGAAGGACAGTGGTGCACAGAGCAGTTCGTGCATTGACAGGCACGGGAGGATAAAGTCGAAGGGCTAGCTGACTTAGAACTTGTAAGTGTGGATTGTCAATTTGTGAAACTCACTTTCTTTGAGTACATGCTGAAGATACTTCACATTTCGAAGGTCAGTTCGGGTCAAATCTGTGTTGCCGTTGAGTTCAGAAATCTCAACCCGGAGCTTTTCGAGGACTTGTGGATGTCTGATAAGTAGGAAGAAGGTCCAAGAGAGAAGACAAGCTGTCGTATCTCTACCCGCAGTTAGGATATTGATTATTTGACTTCTCAGCGCGTTCCGATCTGGAGATTTCTTGGCCATTGCCCGCAGGAAAACATATTTCCTCCCTTCATCTTCTGTCATCTCATGTGAGAGATTGCGATCAATGATCTGGTCTGCCAAAAAGCGCACTTTCTCGCACGCGTCTCGGAATTCCTTCCCTCCAACTAGCCAATACAGATCAAGAAGTCGAAATCGCTTGGCAATGTATTCTTGTGCTACGTTGAAGGCCTCCGCAAATGTCTGCTTTCCGGTATTTTCTGGGGCCTTGAGACTTTCTATTGACTCCCCGAATAAGAATGCTGTTGTGACGTCTAGAGTGAGGCGAAAGAAAAGGGGCTGAAGATCCACAACCCTACTGGAAGCTGGTATGTTGTCCAAGAGATTGTCGCAAGCGTCACTGAACATTCCCAAGTCCGCATACTCCTTGAAGTGGAACTGTGGTCGAAGCAGCTCTCGTGATTGCTTCCACTCATGTCCGTCCTGGTTGAATATCCCATCCCCAAACATGGGAAATGTGATCTCCCGCCGAGGCCCCATTCCAAAATCTGCTTGGATTTAGCTCCAGTTGTATTTACTTGACTCTCAGCCGCGTTACCGAGCAGGCCATGATTTAATAACTGACCTCTGAAGTTGGAAGATAAGATAGCCTCCATGTTTGCTGGGTCAACGGTTCCAAATGCCGAATTTCCGAGGAATACTTGCTCCAATGTCCATCCTGTTTGTCGAAAGTGAAACAGGAAAAGTTCCATCAATCGTGATTCTGTGTTAGCACGGAAAATCTGTTCCAAGCGGTCCACGCCAAAAGGACGCTGATTATGGAGCCGGGGGGCTGGAAGACAGCCATGGAGTTCTCCTAACGCTTTATTTGCCTTCAGGGCACTCAGTTACATTCATTTCTTGAATTTTGGGAACCAAACCTGGCGCGGTTCCCTTTTCATCGGCCTGTAGTGTACGAATAAATATATGACGACAAAGGCAATCGGAAGCCGTAGATATATGTGTGTGTAATCCATGGCAGCAGCTGAAGAATTGTTAGACTGCTTTGAATGATATTGCCTCGAAATTATGTACCAACGTTTCTGGGAGGATGCACCAAGAGCCGCTCAAGACTTTGCGTATAGGTATTTGAAGCAATCTTCAGGCTCTATCCAGCCGCATCTACTATTTGGCCGTATTTGGCCTTCTTTTTCCCACCCTTTTAACTGGCAGGATTTAACAAATACAAGAGAGCATACTTAAAATCAGTAAGATGGCCTCTCTAGATATAGGTGAGGATTCAGAGCTGGACATTCCGAACACGGACGTGGATCACGCCAAGCATAATCTGCCCTTCCATTCCTTCCATTGTTCCTGCTCACGATACATTCCTGACAGGTCTGAGAAGTGACACACCCAAAGGCTACTTTCTACTTCCGTTCCAATGCCTTGAAATCCCGACACAGCGGGTGAGCAAGTAGTATAGCGCACACGGCGAGTAGAGCACACGGGTTGTAGGTAAGGCACGTGTAGGTACGAGTAGAGGCGAGGGTAAGCCCATTAGTAGATGGCCGCTTTATTACTATTATTACCGCTTAGTCAAGAGGAGTCGATACTGTTTAGCCGACCTATATAAAATAGTCCTCTCTATTATGTATAAATATATTAAAATAATCAATTGTACTTATCTTTATAGCTCGGAAATTGCCATCATTAGTCACTAGTACCTGAAAGAAGGCAGTGTTGAGGAAAGTGGGTGGACCTGAGACTGATCACATAATAAACCTTTGTTTTCGTTAAAAGGCCTCTTCGAGTTACTGCTATGATGTTGTACAACTCTGTGTGTATTAGCATGGCAAATAATATTTGTTGGTTGCTATGGTGAGCACTTCGTACCTGAAGACGTACTAAAAACGCGTAAAAATAGTTACCGCACCACGAAGTACAGGGGTGTCTTACAGTAGCGCGGTGGCCCGGGAGTTGTCCGGAGTAATAAGGTCGCGACGACACAGACCCGAGACGAACGCAATGGTCAATGCGAGCAATTACCTCTACTTTTACAACCACACTACTGTAACAACAAATCGATTTCCAAATACGGGGGCTTCCTGTAGCATATTTCAGCTACCACGACCACCACCTTGTTTATGATACCCACCGAAGAGATTCGAACGAGATCCCCGATATTACAGAGCTACCCATACCATATCCTCAGTCAAAACCACGGCGCTATTTCTAGGAAGGGTTGGCGGTTGTTTTTGTATTGGGAGGCAGACATGAGTGATGACCAGTCGAGGAACACAGGAGTCTCTGGTCCACCCGAAAATACACATACACACAGATTCTACAGGTACGTGGTTATCCGCTGAGTCGCTATTGAGTCGCCGTGGCAGCTATCCGGCGTCATGGTCTGCACACGGCGGGTTAGGAATCCCACAAAGACATGAACTTTGTGGATTCAAAAACAACCTGGAGTCTACCAAGCGGAAATTGAGAACATCGCTATTCTCCAGACTCTCTCTCAACTCTCCCTCAAGCCCCAAAATGGAGAAATCATTAGCTGACGATATTCTCAAAGAATTCGACCGCATCTTAGCTGGGGACGGCGTTGAAAGATTGGTAGGCCCCGTCGATGTACCTGCTCGAACACTCTCCCCAGTCTCCAGTAGAGCCATGAACAAGCTGAAGAAGCCTGCGCCAACGTCGTCCAACGAGCACCGAAGTATCTCGAAGAACTCGCCAAGCACGATCAGATCTGTGGCCTCGGAGCCCGTCCGCCTCGAATCAACTCCGGAGAGCAGCCAGCAGACTCAGGGCAACAATAGTTCTGAGATAATGCCACATTCGACGAAAGACCTCCCCGCTTTATCCACTCTTACCTCCCAACCTCCTTCAGCGTGGCAGAACTCAGTCCCGCGTGTTGGGAATGGCTTAGTACGGACGATGTCTTCTGAGTTCGGGGTGACTAGGACGCTCTCCAACTCGAACCTGCGCACCGCAGATGATGGCCCCTCCAACACCAATGGTAACACAACGTCGCCGGTCCTAAGCCCAGGAGGAGCCGCCCCACAATGGAGCTCTGCTGTCGGTCGGGCGAACCTAGGGAAGTCTGGGAGAGTCATCGAACGGTTGATGGGAGAAAATGATATGCTCAGACGCGATCTCAACATTGAGCGCCTCAGAGCGGAGGAAATGAGGCAAGCAGTCAAAATGGCCGAGGGCAGGATGGAAGCCTTAACCCAAGAACATGAGGGAAAACTACATGAAGCCGCTATCAACAAGACCCTCTTGAAAAGAAAGGAACGTCAAGTGGATGATTTAAAGGCCCAAATCGATGGTGAGAAGCGAAAGGCAAACAATGCGATGGAGAGCGAACGCACGTGGAGAGACGCGATGGAAAAATTGGAGGAGGAGAGTAAGAGAAAGGTTGAGGAGGCACAGACTATTGCTACGCTAATGGAGGGGAGAAATAATACGATGACTGGTCACTGGAGGGAGCAGGGTGAAGAAGTCCAGCGGGCAATCAACAAGCACAAGAAGGTTATCGAAGTTATAGTTGAGCGGAGGATAAGTGACGACAAGAGAATCAACCTTTTGCAAATTGTGTGCGATCAGCGAGCGGCAGCGACTGAAATCCTAGAGAACAAGAATGCGGAGATCCAGGCTGCTTTCGACGAATACAAGCGAGTGCAAGAAGAAGGATTGGCCGACATCAAGCGCAATGCGAGAGAACGAGAAGAGAGACAGGAAGCAATTATCGAGGAGTCACAGCGGGTGTTAGGAGAATTGAAGTGGGCTTTGGGAGTACAGAAGAACTTACGTGATCCATGAGGGAATGGCGCCGAGGCGGTTTTACGATTTGCAGATTCTTGCCACCAACGACCTATTATTGGGCGGTTTTAATGATTGTTACATATCCACATGTGTATAACGGGGGGGCCTTTAACGACATGCTGCTCGACCATGAGCCCTTTCTTCTAACGACATAAGATTGCATTTGGGATTTGCTCGATATGACCTGGAGCTTATTCACATCCACAGGGGCTGGAATGAAAGGTGTCTGGGAGTTTACTATTTCGTTGCTTTTGCTTTCGGCACTTGCTGGTGGAGAGGAGTGGCAGCGGCGGTCGCGGTAGCGCAACCTACTACTACATTGCCAGCTGCCTTTGTATGAATATCAAGACATAGCTGTACAGAGAAAGCATCGGACTGCGGGCATAAGATAGAGCTCTTTTAATGAATCAACGAGGTGCTTTTGCATTACATGGATAAGGTGTTTGGGGACGTACTACCTTCAAGTACCCCCCCCGCCGCAGAATAGGATAACTATAGCCCTTGCATTTGGAATATTCCACTCGTGGCCTGGAGAGGGAACGAGGTCTATATTCGGATAAGACTACTGCAAGAGCTAATGAGAGTACGGAGTTGCAACTTTGCCACACTTTCGCAATACAAATGCCTCCTCTCGACCCTATTATCAATGCGCGTAAATGCCCAGGGACCACCATCAAGATGGCTGATAGGTGCTATGTGTTGGTGAAGGGGTTATTTGGGCCTTATCCAGAGGGCGTTTAAACAACCCGAGTCTACATGAAAGCGTTTCCTCAGTGTTCCCCCCAGCTTTCATCCCATGTTTTCCAATACTTGTTCTTCGGGTTATTGGCTAGAAAGAAACAGCAGAGCAGTAAGGACTTTAAACTTCTGGTAGGCCTTAGTGCTCGGGATCTCAAGTTGGCGTGAAGTAGTGGCGGGTAAGCTGTGGGTCGATGGTTGAGCCAGTGCTGAACTTTTCCCATGGCTGTCTTTGCGTTGAGCTCTTTAATATGGAGGAGATTCCAACAGCAGCAGTCCTCTATTCAGGTCTGTCTCGTGCGATTAGACCAGCAGGCTGGGAGCGATGTCTCATGGAACTAAGAGGCCGTCAGTCCACGTCGTTAGCATCTGTGCTTGAACCAACGCACCTGTGATCGATAACTTGCTGAGTTTCATAAGACGTGTCTCCCAGAAGAACGTCGTCCTTAAGAGAGTATCTAGTCATCAACAGTAACAGATTCAATAGGGCGGTATGCCCTCCCGTTGTTGCGGCGACACGCATCACATAACACACAACACACAAGGAAACGTCGCTGCTGTTTGCTGAGGCGGTTTCCTTCCCGAAACAAATAAGCACGACCAAACGAAAACAACACTCTCCCTCACTTTTACTTGACCATCCACCTCAAGCAGTACTTGTTCAACTTCATCCACTGCAAGTATACATCATGGCTCCTCCAAGATCTGGAGCGAGCGGCTACCAATCCCCCAATCGTGGAAGACCTGCCTCTTCAATTCGCAGCTCAGCAATTCCACTCGACAAGTACCTAGTATTTGGCGGCGATTGGTATTTCCGTAAGGATGGTATCGTAGACGTCAAGAATCGATTCCAAGCAGCATTGCAAACGGAGGGCAAGGTAAGTTCTTCTTTCACCCCGAATCTCCATGCACTCCCGTTCCCGGAGTCCATATTCTGTTTGATATCACATGTTAAGCAGGCCGAGCAAACCAACATCAACACCAAACTCCGCTCAGTTAATGCTCTCTGGCTTAGGTGATGCTAATGGTCGATCTGATGCTAATAATGGTTTCTGTAGGCCGCCAAGTGCGAGTGGAATGACGAAACTTACACCTTCGACATCACTTGCAGCCCCCAGGATGCCAAACTTGTCCACCACCTGTTCTTCGGTGCTATATCTAGTGTAATTAAGGAGGAAGAACAGAAGAATGGTATTCGTGAGGCAGTTATTTGCCCTGAGCGCAATGAATCGGACAGCGACAGCGACAGCAGCAACTGTTCAGATTCAGATTCCAATGAGAGCGATGCTGCCATGAGAGTAGATGAAGATGGGCCGGTAAGTCCTCTGCGATTCAACCGCGCTATCACTTTACTAATACTTCCCAAGATCGAGAGCTGGAAGATCCAACGTCTTACGGCTTGGATGGCTCAACAGGGACTCCAGCCTGGCCCGCAGTTTGGTGCTGCAGCTCAGGAACTCGACTCCACTAAGACATCCGCTGACCAGTATCCTCCTGAGATCGTGAACTTGCAATTCAAGCATATCTGGCGCTCGGGGGCAGACATTCATTGCGTAACCGATGGCGATCTTCAGCAATTGAACCAATTGACAGGCTGTCAGCTTGTGAAAGGTCTGGACGGCGGCATGGTCTATATCGGTGCTGGTGCAGAGCAGGATATTCATCTGGCTGTCTTGAAGTTGGATAACATTCGCAAGTATTCGGTTGGTTACGTCTTGTGCGCGGAATTCCCACCTTCTAACTTGATACCCAGGGCCCAAAGACATACAATGCTCACCTTTTTTACACCGAAGAAACAGAAGACTTCGAACTCGCCTTCAAATATTTAACAGGCGTAAAGATATCCAAGAAACGGTTCTTCCAGACCACCTTACTCGACAATGTGGAAGAGTTATCCAGCGACATAAACAATTACGACAATCTTGACAAAGCTCTTACTATTCGCTGCGCACCCTGGGTCCCCCATCAATCATTGCCTCACAAGAGCCAGTATATGCCAACGAGTACCGTCAAACTTCCGGTATCGATCACAAAAGGGGAGGACAAGGGCAAAGAGCGAGAAGAGTGGGTTGGGTTTATTTTCAACCAAAACCAGAGCTGCTCGGGTAATCCCTTGAGGCACTTTTCTCTGCAACAGCCCGAGGACAATGCTTTGAAGGGAATTGCCGCAAAACCATCCAAAGACAAGGCGTTAGAGACAGCCCACCAACCTCGCCAGTTAGAGAGCGACCCAAAGGTTGCTGAGATTGAGAGGTGGAATGCCCATGTTCCAAAGGCGGCCCCGGTGACCCCCAAATCAGCTAAGGTTGAACTACCAGTGACGAATCGGAAGCCTTTTTGGGATAGTTATAGGGAATGGGGTTCTAAGCCAGATAAAGAGGCCGCTCCTTTGAGACAATCTCCAGCATCAGCTGCGAATACCATTGGTGGCAACGGCCCGCTGTCCCCAATTGGCACAAGCCATAATTTGCCTGCTGTGGCTCTGAGACAAGAGCAGAAAGCCAGGGCGAAGAAACCCGAGGAAACCAAGGCGCCTAGGAATGTTTCTGGTGGCGATAGGCGCTCTTCGTCAATGAAAACAACTCCGAATAACAATCTGGTGAAGGTTGGTGCTGTCGCTACACCACTTCCTAACGAGCCCATACGTTGCAGCCTCCTCGATGAAGGCATATCTAACCTGGGATCCGGGTTTGAACCACTTACTCCAGTCCAGCAATTTCCAATTGATAGTTTGCAGGCCGTCGATGAAGTTGGTACTAGGACCTACCGGAGCACGATGAACCAGAAGGCCGGTAAACCCAGAAACTCGATGACTAACAATCAAAATCCAACTCGAGGACGACTTCCACTTCCCAGCCCACCAAGATATAGAGAGAGCAAGACTGTCGAAGATCCCCCTGCAGATCCTACCATAGACTTTGTGGAAACGTTCAAGACAAACTTTGACATGATGATGCAGGAACTCCGTGGATTTCGAGGGTCAATGGCAGTCGAGGCTGAGTTTGGCCGCATTCTTATCAGAGACGTCAAGTCCAAACTCGTCGCGGACAAAGACATGCCGGATTTAACAATGGATCGTAAGAAATTGGACTTTGTGTTAAGCCCCTCGCCATTTCCTAACGGCAGCCAGCCATCGGCATCATTCACCAACAAGCTTACTACTTCGGCCGCGGATTCCGATGACCTTGTGAAGATGAAAAAGTCTGATGGAACGGCACTTTGGGAGTCAAGAATCAGTTTTCCTTGGGAAATCATTTACGAGTTTATTTTTCATGACATCAATCCCGGAATGCCTCGTGAGCCATTCACAATTGAAATCGACGGCGAGCGCTTCTCATCCGAAATCAAGTTCCGCCAAGACATGGGAAGCATCTTTGTCCACGGGGCTAAGAGGCACTGGGACTTCAGGGTCGTTGCCAGTGGAGTTGAAAACAACCAGGATTTAAAGGATAGGTACCGTCCGCTCGAGGAAGCTATACGCGAGTCTCTTTTCGTTCCGTACGTATGCAAGAGCCTCCACTGTTACATGACTGATATTTTTAGACCTAATGCACGGAAACCGGAGCTCTGTTTTGAGTTAAGCAAATCTCTTCGCAACAAGTTCAAGCTCGATGAAATCCGCGTTCACCGAATTAGCCGGTACAGGAGCAGGGACCGGAATTCAGTTCTTAAAATCTCCGAAATCCAAGCCCTAGACACCAATGCCAGAGGAGTTCCTGAGATGGACCTAGTCGTGTTCAAGGCATGGCTCAACACCATCCAATCGAGAAAGGCCTGTCAGAAACTTGATTCTTGGTACCAAGCCAGCATCTCATGTATCAAGGCACATGAAATGCTCAAAGAAAATAAAACTCTTGAACTGGGTGAGGAGGCAGGTTGGACACCCGTTAGCCTCTCGCGGATCGATACCGCTAAAGCTTTGGTTGTGCCGGCCTGTCAGATGCTGAAGCAGATGGATGCCATTGGCTATCACAACGACAATGGTGTCGAGCGTAAGACCCGTGCCCCACCGCCCACACCTGCCGGAACCAAAGCTCCTGAGCCGGAGATCATGTTCTGGTAAGCTCAAGTTGTGAATAAATTTGCGGCTGGTCCTTTCTGTTCATTACACCCAAGGTACTAGCTACTGTCATTGCGTCGTTCGAACTATGATCTAGCTGTCAGTGCGTTTTGGAGCGTTAGATGCTAGCACACTGTTATTAGAGCATATTTGGAGCTGGCGTTTTGTACATTAGATTAGAGTCTCGGTTACTTTTATGGGCTCTTGGAATGATGCTTTGCTTACCTAGGTAGACGGTCATCATAACATTCTGTAGTAGCTATACACCAGGTACCTGAAATACAAATCCAATATTCTCCTCACCTGCTCAGCTTCCGACCTTAGCAATTTAATTCCTTGTATTTTTGCTGTCCAGCGTATACAGCTTTAGAAATATTATGACTAAGTCATGCCCGCAACAAAGCTATGCCCTACTTACATATGATTTCACCTAATTAACCTTGCGTAGGTAGTGAATAACCAAAACGGCTATGGCGTGGCCGATGATAAAACTTCATACGACTCAAATGAAACTAACCAGAACCACAAGGTGACAAGGTATTGTGCAGCGCATAGCCGCCTTTGCCTACTAACGATATTGACTAACCATCTCTAGTCTTTGCACATCCTCGGGCCCCCTTTCGAATCGTTTAGGAGCCTTTTCACCTTTGCAACTCTATCTTTGGACCCAGATCTTTAGCCTTTAATCCTTCACATCTCTAAGTAAGTATCCTGGTTGAAGTCTATAATATCGTTAACAATTCTGTAGAATATCTGCTGTTAATAACTCGAATCTCTTAATAACCTTTCAACATCCCTCTAGGTTAGGTTAGAAAATTAAAAACGCTAGAACTGTTCGATAAAGGTATAGGTCGGGCCCTGAGTGCAGACTGCACTATATTCCTAGTAGGAAGTGAGGTTGGATGTCACCGGGGCAGAGAAATTGCCTTGGTGGCGTATATCTATGGAGTCATTAGAATCAGATGCACTAGATTCGATTTCGGCAAGAAGACAAAATTTGCAGATTGTATCGTCTTTCCATAGCTGGAAGAAGCTAGTCGTGCTATTCCGTCGTAATGCACCGCATGTTACTACGCTAGTATGGCTTAGATGAATAGAGGCCCTACAATCAACCAGCTTCGTGGCATAGATAGAGAACCTAAAGACCATCCACAAACCTGTGCCAAGGTTTTAACATACCGGTCCGACTACTCAAGGATAATGCCCTAATACTACTATATATGTTAACTCTAAAGCCAAAGGGTTACCAGCTATTTGCCGCGTTCTGGATATTGACGCAGCAGCTAAGGCGGCTTCATCTGCGACGAGACGGGGCTGGGAAAGACATTGACAGTGATACTATGTATATGCCTAAACGTGTATCTGGGGCTCTTTGCACCTAGCCTTTCCAATCCTTTGCCGTCTCCTCAACCGATATACCTAAACTCCCTTCACCAAACTGACAAAACAATATATATTTGACAGCATATACCTACCTGACAAACTTGCCTTGTATCCTCTAGAGCCTATATGGTAAGTTTACCTCTGACCAACCTAGTATCACGATCTACACCGTCGTTAGAGCTGATTGATCCCATAATTGATGTCTATTATCCATATCTGGGATTAGCTCCAGCTACTTCCTTTTGAATTTCCCTGTGGTCATTCCATGGAACTTGGGAAGGTTGTTTTCGATAGATCGCCTAGACATTCGTTGTCGACGTTGCCTTTATGATCTTGTAATAGTTGACTAGTTCCACATAGCTGCATGCCCTGCTATATTCACCCATGCCCATTCCATACGTTGCTTAGTTGGGTTTTAAGGTATATGTGTAGCACGATACATCGGGGGAAAGGGGATAACAAATAGTGTACTCAGACACAAAAACTGGCCGATATAAAGATGGTTTAACAGCGAGACGTAGAGTAGCTAATGACTATCCCATTCTACATCTCACATCTTATACTACCCAAACAGCCTTCCCCAACTTATTTCTCTATGACGCAGTTAAACATAGGACGGGACGGCTCTGTTTAAATCATCTAGCACCAAGCGTACTACGTAGGTACATATACATCTTATGTATTTTTACGAAACAACATAAGAAAATACAACACATAGAGACCGCAGATTTCAATTTAATGTTTTATATTGCAAACGATGCTGCCATATCACGCATACAAGTCTACAACAATTCCAACATGTCACACCCATCCGTTTCCGTCATAGGAATAAATAAGTATAGGCGTCAGATATCTCTCCTTCCCATCCCCATCCAAGTCCATTCTATCCCCTCAAAATGTACCTGTATCCACCCCCAGCCCTTCCGTCCCCCATTTCCCCCTACCCTATGTCCAACTAAAAATAAACAAAGGTCCCCAGGTCATGTGGGTGTATTTAACTCGCCAAATTTAAGTCACCAACCATCCTCGTAACCCCCCTGATTAAGATGTACATAAGAAAGGCAATCGGGGAAAATTTTGTAGAGTGGATGATTTGGCCCCTTCCTTGGCCCATAAAATCGCAAAACGAAGGAAAAAAAGAAAGAGTTAACATGATCATGTTTTGTAAAATTCGGCAGCAACGAAGCAGAAGACAAAACCACACAGCAGCGTGTGTAAATGCAGTGCAACAAAAGCTGGCCACGAGCGCCCCTGAACCCGTTACAAACGCCGTTTCTCTTATTCCCATCGAAGAATCCCGACCACCATAGATCCCTCCGCCCCGTAAACGCCGCGCTGAGTAGTTCCTGACGACTAAAAACAAAAAAGAGCACAAGAAAATTGATAAGGCGCCATGGTAGGCAGCGGTAGTTGAAATAAAGATTGGCAAAAACGGTTAATGGAAGTACAAGTCTACCGAGTAGGCGTATTGCCATGACTCATGTAGTCGGGTGTATGTGAGGCCACTGCACGTGGGGTTGGCTCTTCGTCGGTAGGATCGATGTCTGCAGAGGACTTAGGCGTTTGGTTCACGTCGACCTCGGTTACCCTACCACCCGGCGAAGTGAACGGTTCTGGAGGCGTCAAAGCTGCTTTGGTGATCTCAGGTGTTAGGGCGGCTTCCTCGGATACCGTGGGTGGTGGTTCGACGGCTTCAGTCCCTGCTGTTACGTCTGGTGTAGATACCACACTTCCCCGGCTATTCGTGCGCATCATCTCGGTGCCGAGCTTCGATCCTCGGTGAGCCTTTGTGGTTTGCTTTGGGCTCTTCTCGCGTGCACTGCCCCCGAGCTCGTCATCCTCATCGTCTCCAGACTCGGCACATTCATGACGGTGCTTCTCCATCGATTCCCTCTTGGCCTTCATTTTTTCGGTTGATCGCTGCCGAAGTGGAATCTTCTGGGGGTGCTCCAGTCGACCAGGAGCGGATTGCTCGTGCAGGATACGTAGAGGGAGTTGCTTCGGAATGTCACGACCCTCAAGAATAGACTCTTCGTTTCGGATTCCAAGACCCGAAGGGTCATCCCACTCACCGGTTGACTTCCGGTCAATAATGATAGGAAGCTCATCATTCATGAGCGACTCTGTATCTCCAAAAAGGCTAGAGCTTATAGAGTCTTCGCGGCTTGAGCCTCTGAAACTACCTCCTGGCACATGAGCATATCCTGAAGAGCCAGATGTTGGGCTATCATCAAGCCGAAGGCTTTCTTGGCGCAACCCCGAAGGTTGTGGGTAACCTAAGGGGGCTGATGGACTCTGACCTGGCTCAGGAGCCTTCCACTGACAAAGTCTGCACAAGACTTCTGTCAGCTTCGAGGTAGTTGGCGGCTTCTCAATCAGAGCGTCAAAATGATGAGGTGCTTGGAGCTCCTTCAAGTATCCGGTAACCGCAACGATAGGTGTATTGGAGTTTGCGCTCTTCGTATCTCGAATCATTCGTGCAACATCTGCTCCGTTGATCTGAGGTAATTTGAATTCCATGAGGATGATGTCAAATTTGATGTCGCCCACAGCATACCGCAGCGCCTCGGTTCCATTGCTGACAGTGATGGTGCGGCATCTCAACTTCTCAAGAAGCTTCTCCATGACCATTCTTGAAACGGGATGATCTTCGCAGATGAGCACATCCAAGGGGCGAAAGACGGGTCCATCTCCTGGATTAATCTGTGACATGCGTCTTGAGCTCTGGCGTCGCCTTTGAACGCGAAGTAAAGCATTCGCTTTGTCGCCTTCATTATCTGATGACGATGGTGACATGTCGAAGACTTGACTCCTGCGCTTCCGGTGGGAGAAGAGGTCGGCTGTACTAGGACTGCCCTCTTGAGAGCCAACAGTTTGAGATCGGGCCCGTGTCGAAGAACCACTTGACTGTCGGGGAGTGGACATCTTCTGGGGTGATATAGCTAATGGCGGAGGGCCGTTTCCACGAGCCTTGATTGGTGATGCCGCAGCTGAGCTACTGGCCTTCTGAAGAGTTGGAGGCATGCGAGGTAGGTCGAAGAAGCTGCCAGGGGCAAGGGAATTGCCCGATGGATTAGACAGACCTGAGCCGCCGTTGCTGGATGCTTTGCGTTTGCCTTCCCCGTTCAGACCCGCAACGAACGATACGAGGAGGGGAGAAGATGGCTGAGAAGCTCTATTAGGTGATGAGTTGGCTTGGCCCAGTCCTGATGGAGACGAGGGACGATTCACAACTTTGGCATCCGAAAGCGTCCTTTGTATGGGCATTGGTAGGATGGGGCTGCGTTCCAAAGTTGGTCCTGGCGAAGTGGCACTGGGAGGCCCTGAGCCGGGAGATGTAACGGATTTGCTTTGTGCAGCCATTGCCTCGGCGCGAAGCTTCTGAATAACATCTTTGTTTGCCTTTTCTAGCACTGGCAAATTCTTGAACGCAAAATTGCCGAAGTCATCAGCAACGACAGGTTCGCTAAGCCTGCGACTCTTGGAGTCCCGCACGTGCGGCGGAATGTGCAACGGCATCAGGCCGCGCTTGATGGAGTTTACTTGAGATCTGACACGGGACAACGCATCGTGAGGTCGTTCCTGGTAGTCGCCTGGGGTCGAGGTTGGGGGTGAAGATTGATCCTCGAGCTCTTCAGCAAAAGCTTGTAGAGTAGCGCCACGAGCATCAAAATACTCGGTGTCCTCTGGGTTCTCGGGTGCTGGAACAAATTGCGCATCATCATGCAGAAGCTTATCCCAATCTATGCCCTCAAACCACGGGGAATTTCGAATTTCCTCTCCACCACAGCAGTACTTCTCGCTGGTGTTCCCGCCGAGCCGCTCGCGTGGGTCAAGACAGAGAAGCTTGTTCATCAAATCCTTTGCCTCGGGAGAAACTTCGGCCTCGTCATCATCTGGCCAAGAAATCCTGCGTGCAAGTATGTTCTCAAATACTTCATCTGGAGTTCCAGCATGGAATGGAGGATAGCCATATAGGAACTCAAACATAATACACCCGACGGACCACCAATCACTCATCTCATCCTGACCAACACCTTTCACGGTTTCAGGGGCCAAGTAATCCGGCGTCCCCACAAAGCGCCGATTGGTATCATCAGGGTCGAACAGAGCCATTGGCGGAGGCATCATACTCGTTTGTGGTGGCGTATTATTCTTGTTCTCGGAGCTTGAATGGGTCGACGTGTGGTGGAGAGACAAAAAATCTGGCGACCCGCCTTCATTCTCACTCATTTCGTCCACAGTTGGTCTCCTCTGGTTCATCCATTGTTGTCCCTGGGTATCATTAAGAGAAAAGCTTGTAAATAAATTGCTCAGAGACTCGCTGTTGCCACTGTCACTTCTGACAGAAGCCCGTCGAGAATCCTTACTGAATGTGTTCTCTCGAGTGAGACTGAAATATGACGGAGTGCTTAGAATTGGCGCGAGATCTGGCGTCATTTGCGGAGTGGAACCGGGGGAGTGATGACCTTGGAAATCGAACGAAGTCGAACGAGACGAGCTTATCGACGTCGTACGTGCAAACGGCCCTTGTTTGAGCAAATCAGGTGCCGATTCATTTGTAGTACTGTTAAGAACTCGCTTTTGACGACCGATCAATCCCATCCTTGAGAGCCCAAAATCGGTCAGCTTAAGATGACCTTTTTGATCGATGAGAAGATTATCAGGCTTCAGATCTCTATGGACAATTCCTCGATTGTGAAGATGCTCCACACCAAGAATGACTTCACCAAGATACTTCTTAGCCCAATCCTCAGGCAAGCCCCCTAGCACCTTGATGAGAGATGCACAATCTCCGCCATTCAGATACTCCATGACCAAGTATAGATAATCTTTACTCGAGAATGTCCAATAAAGCTTTGCAACAAAATCACTTTCACCCTGCCACATCATAATAGCCCGCTCTGCCTTGACATTTGTGACTTGATTTTTTGCAACCATATCAGCCTTCTTTAACACCTTGATCGCATAGTAGTCGCCAGTAGATCTCTTCTTCGCCAAGTAGACGCTTCCAAATGCGCCCTTGCTTATCGGTTTGATGATCTCGAAATCCTTGATTGACGGCGGGACAGCTCTAGCTTGGGGAGCGCTGACGGCACTCATGCGAGGCGACGGTGGAGGACGAGACGGGTCCGAACCAGCAGCTGAGGACTGACGTCTGTGATGGTGCGGTATCAGAGCAGGCGAACTGAACTCACTGCCCGGCAGCATAGGAGATGCTGTTGGGGAGACGATCCCCTCGTGAGCAATTGGCAATGAGCGTGGTTTAGTTATTCTTAGGGGTGACGATGGAGGCATCCTAACAGGAGACTCCTGTCGGTGCGGCGAAGATGTCCCTGGAATAATTATGCTTCTCCGGTGTCGTTGACGAGAGCTTGCGGCTCGACGAAGGTCTCCAAATTCAGATACAGGCGATTCCGTTCGTGCAGGTGGCCTAGACATTAAGGATGATGATCTAACGCTTGCTTCGCTATCTCCAGCATCGCTCTCAAAGTACAAAGACTGTCGCCGAGAGCCTTGAGATTGTCCGAGGATGCTCATCGGGCCTTGGGACCTGGGAGTTGGGCATTCTTTGGGGCTACTTGATCTTACTGAACCACCGTTCGACGCAGATCGATTGCCCTCTGTATGCCGTCCTAACTCAGCATCCCGAAGAGCACATGCAAGCGGTGATGGACCCTCAAACGATCCAGAGAAGAAGCCATCATCGTTGGCGGGCGTCTTCTCGTCTTCCTCGGATTCGGAATCACTGAGTTCGCCAGCAGCAATTCGAGCAGCTTTTCGCATAGCTTCCTCAATGCAATCTTGAACAATGACTGAAAACTCCATACGAATGCGCTCGGAGTACTCGATGATTCTGCGATGGCGAAGGACAGCCTCAACTTTCGCCTTCGCTGCCCTCTCACTATCAGCACAGAGCAATGCTAACCCTTGCTCTTGCTCGAGCGTGTTTGTGCTGGGGGACTGCCATTGTATGACCTGAGATAGCCGAGATTCTGATTGAGGGGATTGGGTGCGAAACTCGCCAGGAGCTTGCGAGAGTGCCTCTTTGATAGCCGGAGTGCTAATCTCGATGGATGTATCACACAGATCAAGTAACAGTTCGACGATTCTTGCCTGTGGCCGTCGCACGGCGAAAGATCGTGCACGAGCATGACCAAACCCAGTGGAGGACGAATCTCGAGATCTAGCCGGCGTACCAGGGGAAGCTGTGCCAGAGGATGAAGCCGGTGATGGCGCGGGACCAATCGGCATGCCCTTATACTCAGCTTGAGGTGGTGCCAAAGACTGCAGTTCACCGACATTGCCTCTAGCCCTCCGAGCTTCCAGAGCATCTAGTACTTTGACAATGGCGTGCCGATGCTCAATGAGATTTTCTTGACACATTTGGACTTCCATCTCTGCCTTGTGTTCCTGAAGACACAGCTCGGTATGCTTCTCAAACCACCATGGGGGGATTTGACGTTCACAGATGCGGCATAGGACCGGGAGAGGCGGGGCGTGATGTGCTGGATCTCGAAGACCGACTTCAGCTAGGGTTGTGAGGTAACTTGCGAGAACCTCGGCGCCCGAACCGAGAGAATCGACAATCACAGCTGGTAGGTCGATTTGAATCTCGCGAGGTGCAATCCAGGGCCGTATCATCCACATGGTCTACACAGCACAATTAGCTTTTGATAGTCTAGATAAACAGGCAAACTTACATGACTTTCTCCTCCGGATGAACGATCATAGACCATAATTCCCTGGCCTTCCAAATCAATTGTAGCAGGAGGCTCGACCTCATTGGCAGGTTCTTCGCCGCCCTCCAACTGATCCGGAACCTCGACAGGTCTCAGCTTCGACGCCGGACCTAATTCAACCGTGAATCTGATAATTTGGCTGCGGGAATCATCCTTCTTCATGGACTCGACCACCTCTGAGAAGACCTCATTATTGTCACTAACCACAAAACTCTTGATCGGCTTCCCTTGGATCGACTCGAGTGGTGTGCCGATTACGTCCACCCACGAGGGACTGACCCACCTGATGTTGCCATCCAGACTGAGATCCATGACAACATTCAGGGTTTGCTCTGCTGCCTCACGAAGGTCTTCTCTCTCTTCGCGGATATCGGCACTCAGAGAACGCTCCATCTGATCACCAGCCTGCGCCCGCAGGTGGGACACAACTGGTGGTGCCAGTGTGCTTGGTTTTTCCTCCTCCATTGGTGTGATTAAAGAGATTCCTCCGAATCACCCCTTCCTTGCCCACATTGACCGTGCCTTTGCCGTGCCGTTTGTTGTTGTTGTTCGGAATGCCCAGGGACCCAGAATGACATGCCCTCGGTGTATCATACGCGTCGTCGTCGTCGGCGTTGTCGTGCCAGAAACCGTGGTGTTGTTGTGTTGCAATGTCCGCCTCCGCCAGTGGGCAGCGATCTTGGGCACTAACAGCGGGAGAGGCTTGGAGACATCGTGGTGGGTGAGGTTGACGTCCCGTGGTGTTGTCGCCGTCGCGCTGCGAAGCAATTGTGCTGCGGCGGTGGGCGCTGGCGTGCGTGGGGAGAGCGGGGGAAACCTGCTCCAGTGAAGGAGAAGAGAACCGCGGCTCTCAACGGGAGGCTCTATCGCCGTGGGAGCGCAGCGGGCAACGAACGGGTTGGAGTTGGCGTTGAAGCAGTTGCTGGTGGCCGAGGATGTGTCAGAGGCTCAGAGGCAGAGGAATAATGTCGTTGCGAGAAGAAGTTCCGGTTGATGGCCTCGCGTAGGTTTTGTTGTTAGGGATTGGATCGTCGCCCTGCTGATTGACTTTGGCGATGGGCTCAGACAGGCATATCCGCCGTGCTAAGGCAGGGATGAGGGAAACCAAACAAAGGACTTGGCCGGGGAGGGTGATTGTTTTGGAGGGCGTTTGCTTGGGATTGAGCAAATGCGACGTATAGAGAGTCTGGCGATATAGGTAGAAACAGCGAGCGGAATGCGGTCAACTGAGCACCTCTAGGTACAGTAGGTAAGTAGTGGTTTATTAATTGCCAAAGTATCAAGAGCAGCCAGAGCCATGTGAAGCCAAACAACGGGCGCTAATAGGAACAAGAGGAAACTATGCGGTCACTCCCAAGCACGGCGCCTTATTAGACCTTATTAGACCTTACTTGCCTTAGGTTAGGTAGGTTAGCTACCTGGTGCTCAAGACGGCTTAAAGCAGCGTCTTCCTAAGTGGTTGCTCCGTCTCTCTTATTAGCTATTGTTTGGGCATAGGCACGTTGTATTATGGCTTCAATTGCCTCTGCGGCACATAGAGCACACCACTCGCAACACACTGCCTGCATGCACCACAACTGCATTGCCATGGTGCAGCCGTTCTTTTGCTGTTATTAATTGCGGTGCATTAATAATTGCATTACGACGTGCTACGTACGAGTACAGTCGAGACTGGAGACTCGAGACAGCACACATTACGCACCACACCAGGACAGGCCCAGCTGCTAATGCTGGTCCCGACTCATGCTCCCAAGAGCCCTTCTTGCTGAGGGACTTGCTATTGGCCCATTCCCACGCCGTCGCATGCCAACTGCAGGG
Organism: Venustampulla echinocandica; assembly: GCF_003357145.1. Taxonomy (NCBI): domain Eukaryota; kingdom Fungi; phylum Ascomycota; class Leotiomycetes; order Helotiales; family Pleuroascaceae; genus Venustampulla; species Venustampulla echinocandica. Next base: position 595,389 of record NW_022474206.1, on the reverse strand, counting down.
TGATCTGTAATTATCCAGATGAAAATAAACACATCCGCTTCTGCCACTGCTTACCCATCGGTCGCTGGCCCCTGGCAGGTGTAGCGACCGAAGCTTTGGGATAGGCCTGGAGGTGTTACTGCGCTCCGTCCGCCGGTGATGATGTCGTGAGGGGGGGTTGTCGGAGTCAGTCGGTGGTGAGAAAGAGAACGAACACAGGCTCTTGACAGTGGGAGCAGGAGTATATCTACAGTGAATACTAAAGAGGAAGTGCAAACCCCAGTTAGCTTTATGTGCCTTTATCCAATGCAGGATTGGAGGCCCTGCAGGTGATATTATTCTACGCACAGGAACTATAATACAATATCCATAGCAACATATATCCATATGATGCCATCAACAGCAGGTTGTACAAACATCGCCTACAGCACTATAAACTGGTGAAACCAGGCGTACCTACATTCTATCAACATTCCTGCAACTATCAACACCACATTGCCTAACATCACATGTTTCAGTATTGAAAAGAGCCCATATATCAGGTGTTCTAGACTCTCCGATCTGGTGTTTGGGAGAGACATTCTTGTATGTCTCATGTTTTGCTGTGCATTTACGAATCCGGCCCGCCAATACAGGTCGCCGTTGGGTCTTGTGTTTTGCATCCTCCATTTCCTCCTCTAAATTATTTACAACATTCTCGCCCTCCCTCCACTACCTTATTACCTTGCCTATGCCAACTGCCGCTCCTCAATTATCCCCTTCCCCCCTCCAATCCTCCCGTGGAAACTTGGAAGGAGACCTGGAAACCCCGAGGAATTCTTGCAAACCGGACCGCATCTACGTTTCGACGATCCTCGCACACCACCTCCGGCCGGCATGCCCGTCTTTCTTTACGGTCTCATCCACATCAGCATCAGCATCTCCAAGTCCCATCCCCGTCTTCACACCGCCCCTGTTCCCAGCCAGTAGCAGGAGGCATGGCGCTGCCCCAAGAGCATGGACTGCTGCGATGGACGGCTCATAGGGACAGGAGTCACTAGTCGCACAAGTGACACCGCAGTCGCCTTACAACGGGCGGCCAACATGATTGACGAGCGATAGAGGCAAACATGATCCGGGCCCCACGGTGCATCGGTGGCTTGCATACCGCGAGCAGCGGCGATAGACAACGATAGACACGATAGACTACCTACTCGATAGACTCGAGAGAACATGTTGTTGATCCGTGGGATAACGACGTTTCTCCTGATCGTCCATCCGCGTCCGAGTTTCAACCACGATCGCCGTCAGCACTACATCACCTTCAAGGTACTGCGCATGTCGATGCCGACTATCAGCGCTTCAACCTCCGCCTCCTGCCCCCCTCCTCGAGTCTGACATATCGCTCTCGACGTCGAACCCTTCAGAGGGAATTCCAAGCCGAAAGCCCCCTTGGAGACCCTGCCGACATCTGGGTTCTTGGTCGGCCGCGTTGCCGTTGCCAGTTGGCGTATCAGTCACCAGGTCGGCTCGCCGACACCGTGTGGTCGCACCGCTACCACTACCAACTCGAGGAGATTCTGCCTCGGTGCCGCCTGCTGCGGTGTTCCCCTCCACCATCGCATCGCAAGCATACCGTTATGGGCGATTCTAGGTGCGAAGAAAATTAGCGTGCATCACCCGACGGGCAATCGCCAACGCCGTACCAATGTCTTTGGTAGATGAACTTCCCCTCACACGGCGTCTGCTGCTGCTGCCCGCCACTGGTCTCGTCGTTGACTCCGGGGATGCAGTGCGCTTCTGCCGGAATGGTGGACCTGAAGCTTGAACTCAATTCCGTCTGGCTGTCTCCATTGGATTCTTTTTCTGCTCAAGAGGTGTCTTGTGACCTCGTTCTACACGTGACGTTGAAGCCTCGATGACGATGGCGTTGCACTTGCATCCTTTAGACAGACTAAGCGTTCGTATCGTTTCTTTTCAGGTCTGCAGGTCTACAACGTGCTGCATTCTCCGGCTGTGCCTCTTTCAGGCGTGCCTTCATGGGGCCCAATTGGTCCAGTGCCCCCCTCAGGTGCAGTGTTTGAGAAGATTATTTGCTGTATTGCTCCTTTCCGAGTGTCTTGGACTACTCGGTGCTGAGAAATACGTAGCATTGCCCTACCACTCTAAATACAGGGGAGAGCTTCGGCCTGGACCGCTTGGCTGTGATTCCACTTTCTGTCAAGGATGCATCCTACAACAGCTAGCTCGATTTAGCCTAGGTACTAAGGAGAAGAAACTGGTGATGTCTTAGTACTTTGTCACATAGTTGAGATAGGATGCTTCGGTATTCTCTATATCAACTTCTAACATATAACTGTGCTTACAAATCAACAATTCTCTTGGACCTGGTACACCGTATGTTGATCAAGCGTTCAAACATATTGTGTTTTGTCAAAATTCTCGTTGTGTAGCAAGAAGTGAATCTTGCTCAGTTATCTCCGATTCCCATAGTTGCCGTGAAGCTATCGAGATCTAGAGCGTAAAGATTATTGTGATCTTTGTATTACTTGTGGCATAGGCAGTCGCTAGAATCCAGCTTGACAACGTTATAAGATATCCTAGTAATAATATTTTATCTGGCTTACGTTACATTAGCTGGGCTGTTTGAATTAGCCAACTATTTATCTTATTTTACTACAACTGGTGCTTATTTATCCATTGAGCACAGCATAGCACATAAAGCCCGATTATATCAAGGATGTTAGGACATCTCCACTTGAGAGCTCAGGATTTTCTCTTGGTGAACCACAATCTCTGGCCACCAATATTTATCACTGCTTCTGATACTCAAAATTGGCCGGGTTTGAAGAACTTCATCACTATTGCCGATAGTCCAAAATATTCCACTAGTTTGGAAAGGCTTGCTCTAAATTCAAGTTAAAAGTACACAAGCCGCTAGAGCCAAGTGGGTCTCTGGCACGCCCAAGGGAATTGGCGAGGTACGTTCCAGTCGATACGGCCCCAAGCCATACATTTGGGATTCTCCATCCGCGCCTCTAAATTCGGAGACGAGAAAGTCTCAGAGCTGGGTAGATAGGAATTATGCGTCTCTTGATAGTCATCTCTTAAGTGACTATATCGAAAAATTACTGCCAACCCCATGAATTTGGTGAAGGTGTGAAAATTATTTGATGTGGTTGCGTATCACATTTGCCAGATATAGCTGTATCACTTACTTTAGGACACTGTAACTAGCTTCGTCCCTAAGTCTCTCTTGAATATGGCTAAGCGTGGAATTGCACCAGCAGTTGTATTTTGTTAGATATTTTCTTTTGACTAGATTTGTTTGTCTATTGATTTTTCTTTGGGGTAACTAGACAACAAGCTAGATTAATAGTCAGGGTATTTCCCTTTGTACTGTAAACAGAACCAGTGAAGGAGACTGCTGCCGTTAAGTCAGGATTTGGCTCAGCGTCTGTATATGTCCTATGTTAGCGATATTAAAAATGCCAAATCACCAAGACGGCGAGACGGCGACATTCTGAGATGATAGAATGATCCCAAGTTTCCTCTTATACATCAAATAGGACAAGGTAGATTATTTGCCGTATTGGACGGATAGTGACCAACACCCAGATCTTCCTCGAGCATATCGCATAGGATATATTACCTTACCTACTGTCAGCTGTGATCCTGGTACCATGTATTCCCCTGTTGTCATCGTCGTTTGTTTGTCAATTCAAGTAAGAGTTGCTGGATGTTTAGTGTCGCACCTCCAGATACCGCATTCATAAGCTGTTCAACAATAATAACTGACTAAGTAGCCTAGGTTATCCGAACCAATTCCAACGTGTTATCCTTGTCATGGTCCATACTATCGTCATCGCCATTGTCGGTTAGTATTCTGTGAATGGTCGCTGGGAAGTTTAGGTGCACAACTCGATCGTCTTGATTTTTGCTTGTAGGCCGATCAGGCCTAGGAGTAATGTGGCCCGAGAAGTGATGGCATCGGCTTCGAGTGGCGCTGAGCTGTACAAGAGGAGAATCGTTGCCAACAACAGAACCACTTCTGGTATTTGAGATTTCTCCATCTCCAGCCAGAGTCGAATGATTCTTCTCATTTACACCCTCCTTCTCAGCTTGCTGGGCCAGTATTCGAGAATATGCTCCCATACAGAAGTGTTCACCTGGGGAATAGGGATGAGGGGAAAAACCAGAAGGGTTGCCAGAACTAGAGGTAACATTGGTCTCTTGGGTCTGAAGGTGATGTAAGGGCATCATAAAACCTAAACATGTACAGAAGGAGCGGACACTCACGTTTGGAAACGCGAACGCCTGCATGCATGATCATATAGTCATAACAGGCACGACCCTGTACCTGGCGATGTGACGATGTGGCCTGCATATACAGTACCACACAGATAGAATTCCTCCTCAAATTCTTCGAGAGGTGGGATCGAGAAAATTCTAATATGGGGAATTGGAGACAAGCTCTGCATAACGATAGGAGTGGAATTAGGCATTTCCAATCCGCTTCCGAATCTCCAGCTACAGTTAGGGCTACCCATGCTTCCACGCTTGGACGTCAGCTAGTTATTAAAGAGAAAGATAGCTATCGTGGTGAGATAGGATAGTGTCCTACTTATGATCTGTTTACCTTCGGTCCTGACAATTTATTAGAATAATTGCTAGTGTGTCGCCGCATTGGGCTCTAAGTAGGACCCAGAGAACTTTAGGCAAGGCCAAGCTCTCAGCCTTTGCTAAGGGCCCTATATAGGCAATGATTGCTATGCATCTGAAGACTCGTGTCTATTTTGCAATTGTTTTAGAGCACCAGACGAGTGGACAGTATATTGGGGGGGACGAGAAAGCGCTATGTCTGGTCACGTGATATGCAGCGTCCAATACAAACGGCTGCTAAACGGCGTATTTTATTTTTCTACTATAGAGGATCAGAGTATTGAATTGCTACATATAAGCGTCCAATAACCATCCGATGCGTTTGTTAAAGGCTGAATCTGCCCTGCGTGGAGTTATGTAGGACATTTGGAAACACATTTCCTAATCTGGCTAGCTCCATACCTCCAGGGGTAACGAGCAGGCGTAATGTTTCTCCAAGCGAGTTTCCGTACGACATCCTCCTCGTAACTAACAATCCCAAAGATTCTTCATCATCATCTGGGGGGTGGAAACCTTGTTCAGGGCTCAGAGAATCTTGATTGGTTATGTCTATTACAGCACCGGGTTTTCTTAAATCTTAGGAGTTCATCTGATCTTTGGGCTAAAGTTAGGGAACACGATAGGTTGCCTGTCCCTTCCGAGTACCTAGAAATGCAAGGTTCTTCAACATCTTTGGAATCAAGATTTCCTCTATGCCCGTGGTGCTTATTCTTTCCTTCTAGCCGCCAGGGGCAAGTTTCTCGTATTTGATGCTTTTAATTATGTTTAATCAAACTCATAAGAGATTCCCCTCGATTTCGGTTGGTTTCGCTCTTACTTTCTCAGGCTGAACATTGATGGCTCGTTCCCCTCAATCGGTGACGTCGCAATCCGGTCAAGATTCCTCGAGGGCCAATACCAGGATTTCGATCAGTTATTTAAGAATACCAGATTCCCTCTTTATTTCTTCATTCCCTACTCATCATCCTCGCCTTGTTGCAAACGAAGTCCTAACACCACCATGCTTGCACTCACTTGCTTACTACTTCCACAGCTCACGGCTGCTATTGCCTTAGGCTCATGGGCCGGAAACCGTGCCGCTTACTTCCTTGATAACAATCCAGCTGGGTCAAGCATTATCGCCTTGAAAATCTCGTCGAAAGATGGGACGCTGTCTGATCCCATGCGGGTTTCCACAGGAGGCAAGGGACTGTATGCGCAAGGGGTATCAGCCGATGGAGGGCCACCTGTTGCCGTCGGAGCTGGTACATATATGGACAACCTCTTGATTTGACTTGTCTGACTTGGTGTTAGATACCCTGTTCAGTCAGGATTCTGTTGTCGTATCTGCGAATGTAAGTCGTATATTCAGTTGATGCAATTCATAACTAACATCAGCTTGAGTATCTCTTCACTGTCAATTCCGGAAGCAATACTGTCTCCCTGTTCTGGATTAATGAAAATGATCCTACCAACCCCAAGCTCATCAACACTGCTTCTACCCTGGGTGAATTCCCTGCAGCAGTCGCCTATTCCGCTGATATCGAAACAGGTATGCTTCCTAAATCATATGAAAACATGTTGATACTGACTCTGGCCACTAGCTTGTGTCCTTAATGGCGGTAAAGTCGCCGGTGTTGCCTGCTACTCGGTATCGAAGAGCCATGGACTTAAAGCCCTTGGTGGACTCCGTCCCATTGCTCTCAACCAAACAACCCCCCCTGTTGGGCCACCAGGGACAGTCTCCGATCTTGTCTTCAACCCTTCATCATCAGCCCTTATCGCCACAATCAAAGGATCCCCGACTTCTCCGGGCTCTATATATGCTTATCCAGTCCTACCCTCATGCGATGTTTCAACCAAACCGACACTGTCGCAGCCTTCCTCTCTCCTCATTGATTTCAGCCTCACATTCCTTGGCTGCGACTCTAGGGCAGTGATCACTGACCCTGCCTATGGCGCTTCCATCGTCGACATCAACAACGAATTTGAGTTTACGGTAAGCAAGAAGGTCGTGATCGCCGGCCAGGCCGCAACTTGTTGGTCAGTCTATGCTCCCAAATCCAACACAATTTATGTTTTCGATGGAGGCGTATCAAATATCACGACTATTGATGCTACTACCGGCTCCATCAAGGGCGTTGTACCTCAGAGCGATGCTGGAATGGGTAGTTTGGATGCGGCGCTTGACAATGGTTACTTGTACGTGCTGAAGGGCGCGCCCCAAGTCTCTGTTGCCGATACTATTGGGTCGAAGGGCGGGAAGGCAAAAGAGGTCCAGACTTTGGATTTAGCTTCATTGGGGAGCCGGCAGGGGTGGACCGGAATGGCAATTTATCGCTGAGTTGGGCGAGGAGCACATTAAGGAGAAGAACAGCACTTAATATACGAGTTTCTTCGCAAATTTTGAGATTCAACCTTTCCGCATCACCTGGGAGTGCTGGGTGGAGATTTGAACAAAGTAACCCTGTGGGTATGTTGTATTACTTCAAATGAGTTGGAACTGGTTTTGTGGGACTCTCTCAAGTGAGTGGGTGGCCTAAAAGGAAACAGATAAGGCCCCAGGATTCCTAATCTAGAGACCCATTTTCTTAGTGAACATTTCCTTCCTTGCTCTCCACTCCCCATTGTTAGAGGTCTGTACCTGGTGCTGTTCTTGCGTTTAATTTTCCTCGATGACGCTCGTTTATTTCTCAACTCATATGTTTCAAGACGGCGGACCGCCGCTACCCAAGAAGTTCAACTTTCTTTATCATAGCTAGTAGAGTTCGAATCCCAAGTGGTGACTATGGATAGCCTATTATTATGCAGTTTGTCAAGAGGATATCAATTTGGTGAAGGTGTATTGGAGTGGTTCACGGTTCACGGTTCACGGTTCACGGTTCATAGCATCATTGTTATGTTTTGCACCTAACCCTCGAGGGTGTTTTACCCGCCGAGCCACTACCACGATTTCAAAGGAGCTTCAAACGATTTTGTCTTTCCTTTCCACTTTCCGCCGTCACAGAAACACGTCACAAAAACACATCCCTTCACCTTGCCCTTGGCTAAACACTCCACACCCTTTGTTTTTGCTGTCAAATAGCAAATATGGAGCCAATTCCTCTCAGAGCTCTCACAGTTCTTCTCAACTATGAGTTCATGGTATCGGACCCCCGGTTCCATGGAGTGAGATTCCTCCTGTCTAGCGTAGCGGATGCTACCACGCTTCCAACTATCAAAGGCCGTATTCCTGACTTGTTCAAGAACCTTCCAGCTACGATTAGGTATAGGCACCTTCCATTCCATATATAGATGAATCTCGTTTCTCTAACTTTGTGGGGATTTAGAAAGCAATCCTTAAATCAATTCGTCACCTTCGAAGAACCTTTGCCGGCTGATATCGCTTCTACAACGATCCTCATCCACCCAGATGCGGCTCCTAGTGTACAAGCTCTAACGTTTGCTCAGCGTGAGCTAATCTATCACGAGACTCATTCCAGCGATGGATGTCTCAAGGCTATTGCTTTGTTTCAATTCTTCTTCGACCTCTGTTCCCCTGGACAGAAGCTTAGCATCCAACTTACCAACGAGGTATGTTTATTTGGAGCAACTACTTCATTCTCAGTTCATTTCAGAAAGGAATGCTAACTCACAGGGCCCCCAGGAACCGACCATAGTTGATATACATGCGCGAGATGTTCTCAAGTTCATTAGCAAAGGTCCGAAGCTACACTCAATAGTTGCACTTCCCCCCACCAAAGTGTTGATTAACGGTTCCCGAGAGAACGAACCACATGCGGTGCTACAATTTTATTCACCCAGAGATTTGCATCATTTCATAGTTGATATGACCCGGATGCAGTATGGGGAGGCTGGACGGAGAAACTTATTTCTTGGGAACAGACCGTGACTTTCTTACATCTACTGTAGAAAATATCTGGGATATTTCTGAGTGGGAAGCGATAAACTTTGACATTGAGGAAGGAGAGCTTCGTGCGCGGCTAAAGGCTTGTGCTACCAATGTGTGGAACCGTTGGCAAAGTAGGGCGACGGAGGGTTGGTGTGAATACTGTGGTAAAGGTGGACCATCTTTGAAGATTTGTTCTGGATGCAAGACAGTGAAGGTCAGATATTGTTGCAATGAGCATCAAATCTCTGGATGGAAGTTACACAAGTATACTTGTGAGTCTACCAAAAAATAATGCTAGATAGTCTTTATGGCGCACTCGCACTACCCCTAGCGTTAGAGATAATCGAAGGAAGTTCTACCTGATCGTCACTGAATAATCATATTCTCAAACTACAGTTATATGTATACCGCTTGTGCATCTGGCTCATGAAACCAACCCTTTTAGAGTGTCACCCAGGCAGCTCAACAAAGAAGGAACGTTATGTATGGCCTCCTGCGTATAAATTAACAGACACCCTTACTTACAGGCAACAGGCTGCATATACTTTCATTTAAACGCAATCCACTAAACATAAAAATAGTCACCTGCAAATTAGCGATAGCCGTCCGAGGGAAATGCAAGAGGCCCATAGTCATGGGAGGAATAAAATTGTATAACATTGGTCTACTAGCTGATGGGCTGAAGTGGTCCAAATGCTGGACATTCTAGCCCAAGAACCCAAGGGCTAAAAGGAGAGCAACCCAAGAGCCAGCCAGGTGCCTGGCCGTAAGTGCGCTGCGGTAGGTAGGGAGACTGACAACATATGTGGCACGCTTAGTTATACATATCTTCCGTAAAATATATGATTTATGGACCAGATTTCTGCGATCCTACCCTTAAACTAGATCATAGATTTATGGCCTAAGGTGTCAAATTCCCGGCAATGCTGCTAAATACGCAATTTAACATGGTGGTTGTTCTTCAATATTTATTTTAGATCTTAATAACCTGCAGGATTAATAGTGGCTGGTGCAATCCCCTCGCGGGAAAATGTGGTGAATGCTGGTAAAGCAAAAGGGGGCGGATCACGTGCCATGCCCACAGAGTCATTGCACAGCATCTCTACCATTTAGACATCAAGGGCTATATTCGCATGCATATAAACAAAAAGAAAAAGAAGGATTTTACCATGGAGAGAGTCTTGCCTCGCCTTTGAGGATACTACGCGAGCAAGGTAGCAATACATGACTCTTGAGGAGCAATGCCAAATTGATAGTCTGGATATTGGGTAAACTATAAGCTACAAAGAGGACCAGTGGGCCTTTTATATTGGATTAAAGCGGTATACGTACGATGTAGGCCAGGAACTAGTGGGAACTGTTCAAAGTATCCCATTGATTTGAGGTAAGTTGTAATTCAGAAGTGGTCTGGCGTCATTATTAGCTTCTCATAAGATACGTTTGTATCTGCAGCGATTATGCCCTCCCCATTACCCTTCCCCTTGGGAGTCCTAAAGCACACCAAAGATCTACACATAGAGCGTATGTTTACCCTCTCAGTCTCTCTCCCGCTTAATATTCTCCCCTACGAGCCTCCCAACATTCCCTCCCACAATCCAAGCCAAATCCACAGTACTGCCCACACCCTCTATAACGCTGGTATGCCATAACCCATCACCGGACTCAAAAATTCCCAACTCGTCCCCGCTACTCTTTGGGTAGGTTATGGGATACGCTTTTTCGATTTCCTCGGAATAAATAGCTTCTATTCCACTACCCCACAGCATTTCTAATGTCCCATTCGAGGGCTGTTGGTCTGAAAGAATCCGATACAAATTTGTGTTCTGTATATGTCCCTCGGGATCGAGACGGTATAATTTTCGGAGGTGGGTAATTTCATGGATTCCATGGAATGCAGCTGGGAGATCGGGTGAAGAGGCAATGGGGAGTATTTGACTGGGTAGAGTCTCCGAGCGGCCGAAGTGTTCGGAACCGAGCTCGCCTTCCGTAGCGATGATTGTGATCCATACCGGCTTATAGAAGATTTGCTCCCGAGTTTCCGTAATAGGTGCGAATAGCAGAGACGAACTGTTCCAAGGTGTAGCTAAGACAACCTTGTGGAAGGCCTCATAATGCAGTTCATCCATGTCGGCCTGGGTGTACTCAACAATCCACATCTCTTTCTCTTCCTCAACCAGCTCTCTTTTAAATGCTGTGACATGCGTGCTTAGTTTCAACGCCGCTCGACTCTCAACCGCGAAGGTCTCTAGCATATGCATCAACCTTCCACCTTCGGTGTTAGGGCAAAATTCGCCACCTTCTCTTTCCAATGCCATTGAAAGCCCCAAGTCAGATAGCTCCTCTAGATCCAGGCCGTTCTGCTTCCTGATTTGTGCCCTCACTACCTCTTCCACATATTTTCCCTCAATACCATTTTTTGCAAGTCTTTCATTTGCACTTAAGCTTGCAGCTCCAGTCATCCGTCCGGTGACCAATATCTCCCATGGATTAACATATGGTTTTGACTTGTCGCTTTTTTCAGCCAAGTCTAACATGCCGTTAAACCCCTCCATGGTGCCCGTAGGGAGTTTCGCAGCCCGCCACACACTCGATCCATACCTCCATATCAATTTCACCCAGTTGCCCCAAGTGATTTCTTCTCTGGGTCTGGGTATGTCCGCAACTATATCCTTCCCATTGAAGAAACCTACAGCGATATTTCCGCTTTCGACCATCTTACTCGTCGTATCAGTCCCAAATTGAACCCCGAATTCGGCCTGTGCTCTCCGCCCTAGAATGCGATTGCTAGATAAACATCCCGCTGCTACATCCTCGGCGTGTATTTCCTTGCTCAGCACATCTGTTGCAGATAGTGAAGGGTTGAGGATCATCCTTCCGCCGACACGATCTTTCTGTTCGAATATCGTGATGTCAACTTGCACATCAGGCTTGCCTTTCTTACTAGAGAATTGCACACGAGAGAGTGCGAAGGCAGTACTTATACCCGCTGGTCCTGCTCCTATAACAGCGGAAAAAGAAAGTGATTGTCAGCAATGTCCCATTCTTATGGTGAGTTAAGGGGACATTTGAAATTCCTCTTGCCTATCCTGCATACACTGAAACCGAAGAAATATGAAACGTTCAAAATGCGTTGACAAACTCACCAACAACAGCAACCCTAATAACCGTCGGCGGCGGCGGTTCCCGTGGCGACCTGATATAGCTCCCTTTAGACATAAACCATATCACCGGGACGATAAAAGCGGTACAAAATAGTACGATTAATACCACGGTCATATTTCGGGCTTTTCCTTGTCCAGTCGAACCATCCTTCTGTCGTCTTGCCTCTGCACGGGGATTTTGCTCATCGTAGTATGATGGCTCTCCCGAGTATGGGGGAGGCTCAGGAGGGTCATTAGAGGAGATGAGGGGTGTGCGCTCTGAATATTGCGGAGGTGGGCCCCAAGCTTCATTGCCGTGAAGCCTCATCTTTTAAGTGCCTTCACGACTAATCATTAGATTTTGGATTGACGGCGAAAATATTGAGGATGTCTCATCCGGCGTTGACGATGGAGGGGTAGCCTCGACGTGCTTACGCGGCTTTGCACCGCTCCTCCACAACTGCCTTGACTAGGCAAACAGCTGGGAGCGGTTTTGTTGGATATATTGTGTAGATACAACTGGATTCCTGCGGGTGTAACATCCAGAAGGTGAATGGCGACAGGGAGAAAAGAAGGGAGAGAAATGTGATGAGAATGAATGATGAGGTCAAGATGGCGAGGCCTACTCGGTGTATGCACCAGTGTCATGGGCTCGTGACGAGGTCGACCCAACAAGGCTGACTGATTGCACGAGGCGTCCTTTCAATTTAGGCACTTACCCAACATTCATAGATAATCGATTTTAGGGATCTCGAAGCAACATGGTTTTAGAGACATTAGTAGTTTCGGACTCTGCAATTGCCCCGTCCTGAATACAGTCTAACCTGTGCATCATATCAAGAACTCCATGGATTTTATCCCTTGGCCCCCGAATGACCCGCCAACAAAATGCCTCATTCGACCGACCTAATTGCTTTTACCTTCGTACAGGTAAGATCTATTCCTCAGCCTCCTCAGCCTCTTCAATAGCCTCGCCCTCGCCCTCATCCTCGAAGCTCTCAACAGGGACCTCATAAAGTCTCAAGATTTGCTTATTTGGGTCCTTCACCAAGACATACTTGCCCTCCTCACGCTTGAGACACATATCTGCAATAGTGCGGACAATACCCCATCCATTGGAGAGACTCAAGTTCATTTGCTGGGCGAAATCCTTTGGCTTCCAGCCAATAACACCGAGGACGACGTGCTTGTCGTTGGTCTTGGGGTTTGCGCGAGAGACGAATCTAATTTCATGTTAGCATATCGGTTTGGCTAAATTTAGAAGGAATACGTACCCAAGCTTCATCACATCGGCGCGAGCCATGATACTTTGAACTGTCCATCTTGCAAGCTTCAAGCTGTTGTTCTTCATCTCGGTGGCCACAACTGCACCACGTTGGCTGACCAACTTCGCTCTCCAGTCCAGAGCTCCACCACTGCCTTGAGCCTTGTGGTCGAATTCGTTCAAAGCCTTGACGGTGATATATTGGTCGTCACCGCTGATGGCATTCTTTTGCACAGCATCAAGCTCCGTTCGGACAATCAGGTTCAGGGGCTCCTCATCGTTAAGGGCAAGGTCGAAACGGCGGTATTTGTAAGCCTTGCTTGCTGGTGGCTCGGTCTCCTCAGCGGGGTTGTAGAACGGATTTTCGTGAGCCATCTCGACTTTTTGGTTTTCATTCTCCAACATGACTTGATTGGCGAAGTTGTGATTGATATATGTCGCCTCTTCAGCTAATGCTCCAGGTTGGTTGATCGCGTCTTTGCTTCCTTCGGATGCATCCATTGGTGCGTCGGCTGCGTTCTCATTGACAGTGACCATATCCAGGGTAGCATTGTCTCGCTTGTCAAGGAAGATTTTGTTGCCTTGTCGAATGATGACAATATCCCAAGGATAGACTGAGCGAGGTGAGCACATGAGCATAGAAAGAATGTTGTCTGTGGCAAATATAGTGGCCTCATCCTTCTCTGCGAGCTCTTGAATAACGGGATCCGAGGTGGTGGTGACATTGTATGCCGCCCGATCAACGACATTTAACTTGCGCTCAGCAGCCTTGACAGACTGCTTGTCGTACGAACGATCGTAGTAGTAAAGGAAACCGTAGCCCTCGACATCCTCTCCATCGCCGGTATCCAGGTTCAACTTGGCCAGGCGGTTGAAGTCAATCTCCTCCAGCAGCTTCCAATCCGGCTTGATGTTAACAGACGCATCGCGGTTGCGCTGGGGCTTGTCATAGTCCTTCCATCCGAATCGTCTTCCACCACGCGCACCACCACGGCCTCCCCGGCTATCATAGTTGTTATAGCCCTGTTGTCCACCTCGTCCACCGACCCTTTGGAACTGTCCTCGACCGCCTCTGGTGTCCGCGCGCCCACGTTGTCCCCGGCCCCGACCAAAGGCACCACGACCAAATCGCGTCTTGGTTGACTCTCGGGTATTGCTAACAACGGAGAAAGAGGACTCGTCTTCAGCAAGCTGAACCGCGAAAAGGGAGGATGTGCCAGCGCCGTAAACTTGTTGATCTACAGCAACAGTCAATAAGGATATTTCCCCTATGCCTATTTCGCGGCAGATACGCTGCAGCATAAGTAGAAGAATAGGACCATACCTCTGTAATTCCGATTATATTGTTGTCGTCCACCTCTGCCATCCCTTCCATCCTTGCCCTCCGTCGTCCAGTCGGCCATGCGACCTAATTTGTCGCCTTTCGAGTATGGGGCGTAGGGCACGCCATTTAACGTGGTCTCGGTGGACGTTGATGGCCCCCAGGAGTCCTCTGACGGCAGTGCCGAAATAATATCTGACAGTGATACAGGCGCCATGATTGCGATGTATCTTGTGGTTGTGGTTAGATATCTTGAATTTCGTAAGAATTCGCCGTTGTAGTCGGATCTCGAATATTTCGCTTTGTGGACGCCGTTTTTGGTGGGGGCAATTAATCCCTGCTTGCCGATTGGATTTGGCATTGTCATCACGTGATGGACCCTAAATTATGTAGCGTACATCATAGAACTTTTGTGCAAGTTTGAAATGAAAATGGTTAGTTAGTCTCTGAAGTCACGAGTACATAGATAGGGTAACTATGGCCAATACAGTTTGGGTTTGTTGGATTGCTACATTTGTGGCAAAATGCAAAGGCATTCATTCACAGAAGATGCTACCCAATCCAGCGCTATTGAACAATCCCCGGCATTGCGCCGCTGCTAAAACATCAAGGTTGATAAATGCAAGGACTCATTAAAACACCATCTCCATTTCCGCCTGGTTATCCAAGGCGTTTGCTAGCGCGTCTCGTACCTCAAACTCCTCCAACACCGCGCCAAATCTGGATATGGTCAGCAAGCACTTGATAAGTATCGTGGTCAACATACCCATAACACCTGATCTTGCCCCGAAGTCCCTGGGATATCTTCTCAAAATCTTCGAGTCTCAATTCAGAAAACCGGGGATGGCCTAAGATCATCCCCCAAGCCATTACCGGAGTGATCTCACCGTCAAGGTCAAGTCTTTTGCTCAAATCAAGCAAGTTCGCTAGATCTCCTTTCGAAAGGTCCCACGTCTTCTGTGCGTCTCCATTCCGATTTCCCGGACCGTGTCCAAATGGAACTTCAAGTTTGACTTCTGGCGCCGGAGGGCACGACGCCATGAGAGCATGACCGGAAAACAGATCCTCATGCTCATGGGCCTTTGCGACGAGGATTGACAAATGGTCCATACAAGGTCGCTCGAGCCTGTGCCACGATTGGCGTCAGCTAATTGGGGGGAGGCGACATGTAGGCTCTTGAAGGATCGGCGTACGTTAAGACGAAATCAATGCCCGCTTGATCATAATCCACCCCTTGTTGGACTTGCTGTTGAGCCACGCTACGGCCGTTCATCCCGTTCATGGCGCCTAGGGAAGATGCATTTGGATTTTGCAAATTGCTGTTTGCCGGGAAAGTTTGCGGGGGAGGACTGTAGCCTTGTGATCCGGGGGCATAGCTCCCTGATATACTGCCGCTGGAAGTATAGGCAGCGCCACCCTGGAGATTCAACTCGTCGACACCTCCGGATCCGCTCCAAGGAATGCCATGTTGAGCAAGGAGTAGCTTCAGTTGGCGGTTCTCTTCAGCAAGTGATTCTTTGCTTTGAGAAACCATGGTGAAGTTTTCCTTCAAGCGAAGGACTTCTTGTTCCAGAGCTTTGATATATAATTCTTTTCGCTCACGATGGGTGCTATTCCAAATCAGCATTGCGCAATGATGGGGCACAGCGCATCTTACCGCTGGGCTTGCCGATTCAGCTCTTGCCGTCTTGTCAAGGCAGGCTTGCTGTCCGGCTTTGGTCCTCTCCTCTTAGGGGGCTGACCGTCAACTACACAGGTTTAGCACGCGGTGTAACCTTCTTCTCTTGAAGGTATGTAGGACACGGACCACGGGTGTTCTTCTTTTCGGTCAAGTTCTTTAAGAATCCCAAACTCATCGACAACGGGCTCTTTCCGCTATCGGATTGCCCGCTGCTCCCGTATCCACTTCCGCCCACCTTGTTGCCATACTGGTCGACTGGGGATGTCAAAGACATCTCTTGAGGGAATGAATCCGAACTCGACCAAGAGCGGCGAGAGAAAGTCTCCTGATTTGACCGATATCCGTTAGCCATGATTATTTGAGTTCCGTGTGAGATGACGAAACGCAGGTTGGTCAGAATCAAACGCCCCCAAGAAGGCAGCTCCACAAGAGGCGGGCCGCGAATAATAAGGGGATGAGAAGCGATGCAGGACCTACCCAGTTCAACGGTTCTCCCGCGTGCCGGCGGATATTCTAGAGCTCGAGTGGGTGGAAGATTACGGTTCTTCTCGTGTGTGTGTTTGCGGAGAAGTATTTGGAATTCGTCGGAGGCGGTGCTAAGCACCTGGTCGTAAAGGCTCTTGGATCGTCACAGGGAGTCGTGTCGCGCCCGCGTTTTGGGACTGCGGGAGTATCAATGCTGATAGCCTATCTTGAATGCGACGAGCTTAGATCTGCTTGCAGTGCAAAGGGTATGAGGGTGTCAATTGTATATATATTGATCAAGTTTGGACGATGATCAGACCATGCTTTTGAGGGAGCCGTAGCGCATAAAAACCGCCCAGAGGGAAGACAATCAATCCCGGGGGCCCGTCGAATCTTGGAGGGGGCGCAGTGCAACTCTGCAACGGGGAAGCGGCTGGTGATTTGATGACAGCTGGGGGTCCCTGCGGAATCCGGGGAATTACAATTGGAACGGCTTTTGTCAGGAGAGGCAATCTGTCAGCACCAGAACTGTTATCGTACGTAGTCAAGGAAAGGTAGATAGGTGTATGCAGCAGAGCTTTGGGACAGCTCGAACGCGGCAGCGCGTTGCTGACGAAGGAAGCACTATCTGGACTCTGAGTTCATTTGGGCTGCAGTATTGGTGTAGCTCACAATGTAGCTATTTGCACCGGTTCTGGCGTGATTAATATTGAAGAATGCAAATCGAGAATACAAATCGCCAGTTGACCACGTTGCGATGCTTCTCCACTACTACTGTAGCGGTGGGATCAACACAGTCTACGGAGGATTGTCGCCGCAAAGCCTTTCCGTGTTTGGTTGACGCCGTGTACTAGCCAAGAAGCTTAAATTGACACTGAGATCGGTCAATCTTGA
Organism: Venustampulla echinocandica; assembly: GCF_003357145.1. Taxonomy (NCBI): domain Eukaryota; kingdom Fungi; phylum Ascomycota; class Leotiomycetes; order Helotiales; family Pleuroascaceae; genus Venustampulla; species Venustampulla echinocandica. The sequence continues at coordinate 578,133 of NW_022474206.1, read as the reverse complement.
CTTGCACAAGCTATAGATTGAGGTTCCAATCGGACATTTTTCGTGCCCCTCGATCTGTTCTGCTCATCGAGTCAACACATAGCAATATACTATCTCGATCCATGGGATCACGCACGTCAGGGGCGCGTCTTGCGGACTTCCTACTCTGTAATGCGGAAAGTAATGTGACACCCCGCTCTGGCTCTGTTCCCCGCGATCGAGCATTTGGAAGGCCGTGCTCGTGATCAGTTCGTATATGTTGAGTTCATAGAGCTGAGAGCTTACTCCAGTCCGAAACGGTCGTCTTGCGGTAGGTCGCCCTGGTCCAGACTGCTGGAGTTTGAATATAATCCCCGTCGATATCGTAAACCTCAGTCATGGCCACGGAAACCTCTATATCACATTGCGGGGTATCTTGATTGTCATACCATGGGCATTCCAGTTGGTTCTCATGGATTTGATCCTCTCGGTCCTCGTGCCTGTCAGTTATCTTACCCCCAATTTCGTATATGACATCTCGTCCTTCATTGCCTTCACCAATTGGACGTGAATCCAATATATGTTCGAGTTTCTGAATGGCGCCAACATCAGCATATCTGGTGACCAATTGCCGGCAGGAGAATCGGCCATTGTGGTTGCAAACCCCGTCATTTGCACTGACTTCTATATGATCCAAGCCCTGGCGGTACCGGCGGGCATGTTGTCACTCTGTCGCTGGTTTGCGAAAATTGAGCTTCACTGGGTTCCATTACTAGGATGGGTGCTCTGGGCGATGGGGAAGCCAGTGGTAAGCAGAAACTGATCGAAGAAGAAGGAGAAACTGGATAGATTGTTTGCGGGGATCGTGGTGAGAAAGTAGGCAACATGTAGGATACCTAGGTATGTCAACGTAGAACAAGGAAATCGTAGCTAACCAGTTAGCAGGGCTGATTAGCTACTGCGAGGTGACCAGATATACGCCAAAATAGTTCGAGGAAACGAAAGTATGGTGCAAAGCGAATAGCAGACCCAATCCAAAACATCTTCTCTGCCCGCGGACGAAAGGTTTTGTGGCAACGGTGTAGCATGTGCGGCGCATGTCAAGGCCATATACAATACAACCATCGCGTACCAACAACAATAATAAATTCATGGAAGCTCCGACGATATGGGAAACGTTGAGCTGCAACGATTTGAGTGGAGAGAGAGGATATAAATTCTATGTTGACGTGAAACACTTTCCGCTGGTAGAATTACCATAGAGTGACGCGCAATTAGCAAAATGGCTGGAAGATAGATGGATGTCCAAAGGAGATTTTTTGGATGCGAAGAGAGAAGAACGGTCAAGGAGTTGACGCGTATAGTATAAATAGACAAGTACGAGGTACTACCGAGGCTCCAACTCTATAGCTAAGCTGATGCAGCACCAGCATTCTTAATGTAATTGCAATGGCTACTGTTGCATGTGGTTCTCGCTTGTGAAAAATGCCCAAATATGTTCTTTGTCATGCCTACTATTGGATCCCGAAAATGGATTAGACTTTCGAACAAAGCAGTTGAGGTTTCAAATATCATGATTTCGGACCCTTCAAAGCATGTGTTGCCCAGTTCCTTAAGAGTAGACTGCAATCACCAAATCTCATGCAATTCCCGAATAGAAAAATGCCCTTCGGATCCTCTAAAATTCAATCTAAACTTCTCGCTTCCGAGTTTGATGACGAACCCCCTTTGACACCACTATATACTCATTTTGCCCTTGACACAACTCTCCTTGACCTTCCGTCATCTTTCCACTCCGAGCCCGCTTCTCCTTCCTCTCTAGCTTCCGCTACGACGACTAATTCTTTTACACGCTACCTTCCGTCACGCGCCGCTGCTTGGTGGGAAGGAGAGAAGACTTCTCAAACCCAGGGATCCGTAGTGTATTCCTGTATAGATGGTATTGATGAACGTATTGGGGAAGCACTAGGGCATAATGATGTGATTGAGAAGACAAACCGAAGGGCTATGGTGGAGATGATTGGATTATTTGCCGTGGCTGCAGCGTTGGTTGGTGCTGTGGTGATTTGTGTGGGAATTGGTATGGGCATGGATAACGGGATGGTTGGTTCTGGGATTAAGGGGAAGGCATAGGGCGCTGATAGGGAGGTTGTGAGAGATTTGTGCAGTAAGAGAAAGAAAGGAATGGCGTTCTAGTGTAATCCAATATGGCGTTTTGCACAAGGGCTACCAATCTGTTGTCAGTGTATTGGGTATATACTCAGTTAAAATCTGTCTACTCGGACGGTCAACTATAACAAATGCGAAAATGCAAAATCCATCCAACCTACATTACAAACGCCAGAAACTTCCCTCCACTAACGTTCAACGCAGGGAATGCCGGCCGAAGTTTCCATTCATGGCTATATTACGGCGTTAGTATACCTTTGCTTTCTCTCTTGACTATACTAGCAATCGAGTTGCGTCAGGATTGCTTACAAACTCTTCTCTTCATCCCTCGCGCTGCCCAGCCACCTCTTGATCAGCGGCAACAACAGCCGAAGCCTTTTGGTTCTGGACCAATCTTAAAAGATTTCTTAACAACACAGCAATCGTCACCTTGCCAATCGCAGGAACATATATACTGGCTTTTTGCTTTACAGCATCGCTATCAAAATTCTTGTCGCTGCTGAAATTGATGCATACCGCACCGTCACGTATCAAATTTGTGTCGACTTTGTAAGTCTTTCCGGGGACACCACTAATGACTACATCACTTAAGGGTAGGCAATTCTCGAGCTTAAAGGAGGGATCCTGTGGATGAACTTCGTGGTGATATTTTGTGATTCCTTGTCCTCTGGTGAACATCTGAACGCCGTCGAGGTCCACGCTGTAGACCTTTGCCCCGTCGTTGGCGAGGAGAGCCGCGAGTGGACGACCAACCACTTCGCTTCTGTTGATGACCGTTATGGTCTTCCCAAAAAGGCGGTTTCCATAGGGGAGGATGGAGTTGTATATTTGAAGATATTCAAGGACTTTGACAACGGCGAGGGGCGTGCAGGGTAGGATTGACTTTTGTTCGTTTTTGGGCGGGTCTAGGAAGCGGATGTTTTGGTACATGTTGAAGACATAACGATGTGTGAGGCCTTCGACATCTTTGGAGAGGGAGACCAATTGCTGGATATAAGAGTCTTGCCGGGATGTGGCCGGGTAAATTGGGTAGTAGACTATGATGCCGTGGATTGTTGGGTCGTTGTTTGCTGAGAGGATTGATTCCTCAATGTCCGCTTTGGAAACGACACGTAGATCAAAGTCAAAGCCGCTGCGAGGATTGTTAGCATGCTGCTTGGCCACGGATCGTGTATTGATGTTTGCTCTGGACGATGACGATCACAGGATGCGAGCGTGAAGGTGACTCAAAAGAAGGGAAGTGTTCAAGCGAAAGCGGCCAGGCATTTATTCCAAAGGTCCTAATCATGAAAGGTGGTCGAAAACATGTTTAAATGATCCATAGAATCCCAAATAAGTCATAGCTAACTGGGTCAAATCTAAAATGTCTCATGTCGGGTACCGAAGGCCGGACAATCCAGTACAGCATGATGATCGAGCGATTTTGCAACGCATAACATAAATTCAATAACGGGAAAAAAACATTGATAACTCACTTCTCCCTACATGTTTTGGCAGACCAATCGGCGTACATATGGGCTGCTGGATCTTCGTTGGCAAGAAACCCAACTAGCTTTGGCTTTTCCGCAAGCTTTGATAACCCGTCTGCTACTTCGGCCAGCAGCCCCTTTGCAATGGTTCCAGCAAGTATAACCTTGCAATTCGTACGAGCCGCCGGAGTCGCCATGGCGTAGAAATTCGGCGGCTGTCTTGCGATCGATGTGTGAGCGGTGGCTGGTTCTCGGGTTTGCAGAGGTGACGCTGATGCTGACGGTGTTTTGCGAAAATTTGTTGAACACATCTCCGTCCTTATCGCGATAAGACCGAGGGGTTGGAGGGGTCCTGCATGCTAACGCTTTTGGGAAACCGCCAGTGGTATTACTAAGTACACCTACTTGTAGACGTATCTCATGAATTGGTTCAACAAACCCCTTATTTAAGTGGAAGATCATTATTTTAATAGCCAAAAGTCTATACACGTTAGATCTGTTTTCTTTTAGACTAACTAATAGCACTCTTTTGCGTTTGTGACCTGCTGTTTCCCTCCCCACATCAAGAGCACTGCACGGCTTCGGTTGTCTGCACACGCTAAGGTTTCTCTCGACCGCCCGGCAGAACAAACATCTCCATCTTCTCCTGTTCTTCGTCCTTGCTCACATCTACGACTACAACTCCCTCTTTCGCGCTTGCCTTTGTGTCTTCATGCCACTTCAAACAATATCTTCGGCAATTTGGTAAGTATTATTGCCCTGCTTTACACTTAAGGTTATTTGATTCTGAGTGTTTTCATAGCTTCAGCGTCCACCCGCGCAGCCGAACATTTATATCAGCTATTCGTCTTTCGACGCTACTTCAAACGGCACCTTATTAATCTGGTATGTATTGTTGTTTTAGTTCATACTTGTTAGAATTTTTAATGCCCTTTGCTTGACGGATCATGGACACTTAAAGTCTTTCCCCCAAAACACTCTACCTCACCAAGCCTTCCTTTTCAACCACCCTACCACTTCAAGCACACCGCCTCTCCATCTCGCCCATATATCATGTGTGCTTGACTTAATTCTGCTCAGATATGCCTTGTCGCCTTCCTTCTTAATCATTTAAGGCCAATTGTAGCAGCAGATCTAATTTGGAAGACGAATAGGACAAGATGGCTGGCAAAACTGTCAAAGATTGGATGGATGCTCCGCTCCTGGCCGAGGATCCAGCACTTGAAGAGGAAGCTATTATCAACGATCTCGCCAGCTGTAAGTGGCCCTAGCCAAAGAAACTCTCAAACGCCATTAATGAATTTATAGCACTTGATCTCCGGTTGCTATCTCTGGCAGATATCCTCACACAATTAAGGCCATATGTGGATTCTGACCAAGAGAATCTTGTCACTGTAAGCAGAGGTATGTACTTTTAAATATTTACTTTATTTGCAATGCTAACAGCAGGACAGGAATGGCACTTTTATCCGCGGTGTTGGGCCGTATGCAAGCTGAAGCAATACCTAGAACAGAATGTAAGAATCCCCACTCGACTTCCAACCTTAGTTTGCTCACTTCAGTAGTGCATGCCTTGGTGTTTTACTTCTGCAGTCGTATCGAGAATAATGAAAATATATCCAATTACGGCTATGCCATGGACGCAGTTGCGAACGCACTCCAGGTTATCGTTAAATGGAAGCGCTTCTCCCCAGGCGACGTCTCTCCAATTGTGGACGCGGTATTCTCGCTCGCCCAAGGCAAGACGAACCGTTTTGCCGACCAAAAGCCCAACACGAGATTGAGCTACTATACGCTCATTTCTTACTTGGCTACTAATCAGAGCCACAAACGCGCCCTGGAGCGGGACATGGGACCTTCGAAATTCGTTTCGGGCATCGTGGAATTAGCGGAGTCTGAAAAGTCCGCATCCTCGCTGAAGGCACTGTTTACTTTATACGCCTCTGTGAGCGAGACCTGGAGTTTAGGCGCTACGGAGTACTCAAATATTTGGGGATCGTTTATACGATATTTCCCCATCACATTGGGTGCACAGGCTCGGAACTCTGACCTGCCTCAGCCTGAAGAGCTCAGGAAGTTATTGCTGAAATGCATAATTTCCAATGACGCTTATGCAAAGGAGGCTTTCACGTCATTTCTAAGAGATCTCGACACGGATCAAGCAGCAACTAAGAAGGCTAGTGTTAGCCATCTACTTTGAGATCAACTTACTAACTTGGCAACAGAAGGAGCTCCTGACAACTATCTACACCTGCGTAACCTCATACTCTGCCCCTACTGTCCTTGAGTGGGCTCCCAAGATCTGGGACGCTCTTAAATTCGAAGTGTGGAACGGAGAGAATGATGAATTCATTGACGATTCATTGAAGATTATTAATGGCCTAGTGACAAACTTGAGCAGCTCCCCGAGGGGCTCGACCGAGGAAAACGGCTTCTCGAAGTTTATGGTTGAGCTTGCAAAGGAGATTTTCGACAGACTAAGCGACATGAAACAGTATGTGGTGGCTAGTGCGAGAATTCTATATGCTGTCGGGTCAGCGTCTGCGTATGCTCTGCAGACCACTGTTGAGACTATTCTCCCACGCCTTGATGTTATGGCACAAGATCTGAGCTCAAAAATTCCAAAGGCATCACTTATGGTGGTTTTTAATCACATTATGCAAGCCCGGCTCGATCTTGCTAACAACGCAGCCACCTCCCTGTCGAAGTGTGATGACGAGGGCTCAATTCAAGCTCAGCAGAAACTCGAGGAAGATCTGACAGCATCCTTTTCCCATTTTCGACAGTCGCTTGTGGATATCTATTTTGGCGCCATATCAGAGCTAAATGTGGGACTAGACACAGATGTTTCACTGGCTAGCGCTGCAATACAGGGCGTCTCTATCCTTGCAAAGATTCCTGACTTCTTGTCAGCTTCTGAGAAGGGTATGGTACTAGATACTTTCAATGGTGTTGTTGCACAAAGGACCAAAACCGATGAACTCTATGGGCCTACTCTGGCCGCAATTGGAGAGATTTCGAGGATTGACCCTGAGAGATTTAGGGATACTACTCTTCCACAATTTATGAGACAGCTCCCAAGCATGCTCTCTGTTGAGGATTCCAAGAGAGCAGAGGAAGTAGAGCGTGTGGTTAGCCGGCTTGAAGAAATAGTTCAGGTATCCTGTAGCTCCACATCTACACGTGGGGTTCAGGGAGGAGAGTCCACTGATAACACTAGTTGTTCTCAACAAAATCATGATGAGATGCAAAAAGCATTATCTGCCAAGCTCAACTCTGTTCTTGAGCACAAGGGTCAGTTAGAATACGCCAACGCTCTCTTGGCAGCATCTTTTCGGGGCCTTGAGGTTTTCGACAAGTCCTACCGCCAAACATTCCCTTCAAATTCCCCTAATGCAAAAGCCACTTCCTATTCTCACAATCTTCTACCCCTGATTAGCCGTGTGGTCAAACTCAAAGAGTATGCTAGCGAGCCGCAGTCTATCGGAACCCGGCATTACGTTGGTTTACAAAGCTTAGGTGACGACACCGAGAGCTTCAATGATAGGTCTATTGAACTTTTGGGGAAAATGATAACCTTGTCCATGGTTTCTTCATCATTACAGAAGGTGGACAACATTCTCACCACATACGACAGCTCGAGACCTACTACTGAGGTTCCGGGACTCGTCAGCTTGTTTTGCCCGGGCGCGACTGAGCAGAGCCTTTCTATCTCACAATTTGATCTAAGCGGAGGGCCACCTGACAAGTGTCTTGCGACCTTTTTGACCGTCTCTTTGCTAGCTGGTATGGACCGTACCAACCAAGCGGTAAGTCAATAGCCTGACGTGTAGCAACATTGCTAATTATCTTAAAGCGGGCGAAATCGGATATTGAAATTGGTGATGTCGCCGCCGCCATGCTACGAAATGCCACAAATCCTCATATCAAATGCTCTCAGCTTTCCAGGATGTCGATGTTATGGTTCATCCAGCTGTTGGTTAACAAGTTTGGCGCCAGCAAGGAACAACCTTCGACTGAGCAATGCACAGTTCTCCAAATGATGCTGAACTTGGTTTCCAACTGTACTGGCAAGTCGGACCAAGAAATTGGCCTGATATATAGAACCTTGGCCTATTTTACAGCTGCAAGCTTGGCTGCCTACTCTGAATCGGTTACAAGTTTGCTTGACTGCATGATTACTGGCATTACGGATCCTGTACATGGCAGAAAAGTTGCGCAGAGTTTCAGGATCCTCTTAGCCCCTTCGGATATCCTCAACAAGAATAATTTCTGTGTAATCCGGCCACTCCGGAAGGGACGCTTGTTCGATATCGGGGTCAAGCGCATTATCGAGGTGTGGCGTTCGCAAACCAATAAGGCTATCAAGGACAATTGCCTCATTGCACTTGCCGGTATCTTAGCTTATATGGAGCCTACAATGTTGAAGGACCATGTGGATCTTATATTTCCCTCCGTCCTCGAAGGCACAAATACCCAGAACGATGAGTGGTCTAAGGCTACTTTCATTCATGCTATCCACACACTGGTCCCTCTGTGTCCGGCAGTCATTGAAGCTCATTTAGACAGTGTCATCAACAGAATGACTGGTCGCACTCACAACACACCCGATTCACCTTCAGACAGCTCCCCTCGTTGTCGTGTAACGGCCTTGGAAGTCTTGACGCTTCTCGCAGAGTATATCAGGCCCACTCTTCTTGAGCAACGCAAATTTAAGCTCATGAGTGAGCTCAACTTTGCTCTTGGTGATTCCTCAAGAGAAGTCCGACACAAGGCGGAGGTATGCAAAATGGCTTGGTTTAACTTATCTTGAGTGGTATTTTATATCTACTTATTGGGGTTACGCATAGCGCGAGGTGTTTCCGTATGGCAAAGGTGCATTTTAACTTGGCGTTTTAGACGGCTCTGCATGATAATGATAGATCATAGTTAGGTTTACAATCAACACGCGGTGAATCTTGAATTATTCATCCAAACCAAAACATCACGCATGTAGTTTTGCACGTAGTGACAAATTCCGATGAATAGTACTACATGGATAATTCATTCCTTCACGTACCCTAAACGCCAAGGTATCTCTCCTGTATGCACTTTTTCCGAGCTTAAACTACAACTATCAAGCATATCATAGCTAACACGCCCCCTAGAATGCGCAACCTAAGCCTTCTTCCCCCGTTTCTTGCCCCCTTTCCCGGGAGTCGCCGTACTAGCAGCACTCGAATCCTGCTCTCGAGTGCCCGAACTCTCGGCCAACAAACTCGCCCACTTATCATCCATACTCCTGTTATCCTCAACCTTTGGCTTCTTCTCGGGCTTGCCCTCATTTGCAGCCTTAGCATTCTTAGGATCCGCCCTGCCGATTACATCCACACTGCCCGCCAACATCTGCTGGAAAGGCTTCGCAATGAAGTGGCCCTGGACATCGAACCACCCCTTAAATGCCTTGCACAAGTGCTTTGTCGTGCTTTTTCCATCGCGTGAAGTCGTCGTAATAGTTAAATGGTAATTCGGTACGTGTTTGTACGTTTTACTGCGAATCTGTATCTTCTCGCCTGTTTTCTTATGTTTGCCAGCATACACGGTACCGCTCTCCACGCCCCAGATCCAGTATGTGAGGGCGGAATTGAGGAGTGTGTAAATGATGACAGCGATAAGGGTGTACTGCTTGGTGTTGTCGAAACCCCAGGTGTAGTCCCAGTAGAAGGTTGCGGCGCAAACAAAAAATGCGCTGTACCCCAGGGCGAGACGGATGTCGGTTAGGGTATGGGATTGAGCGAAGGAGAGACTATTGAGGTAGGCTGGGAGGGCGTCATCGCTGGTATTTTTGAGGTCTAGTATGAGTGAGCCGCTGTTGTGGAGAATAGCAGAACTCCTGCGCAACATATGACATTGCAAACAGAACAATTGTGAAATTACTTACCAGCCACCGAGTATACTGATATTTTGTCCTCTGATACCGACATATTGACGCTTTTGCAGAGTGGCGACAATTGAGACGAGTTCTGGTATAATATAGAAGTGCTGACAGGTAAAGTCGCGCGTGGAGTTGGGGAACGTGTCTTGATGGAGCTCCGTCAAAACCTCGGGAACTTCCGAATTTTGATTTAGCGACACAACGTCGCGCTCCACCTACAAGCCAGCTCCTCTGATTGTTTTCCCCCAACAACAGCAGATAGACAAGGAGCAAACATGGCGCAAGTACCGGTTCAGACGATCCATAGAGATCCGCAGCTCTTGTAAGTTTCAAATGATAACCGGACGATTGGTGGAAAGGTGCTGATGAGTTCTCCTGCAGCTATTGGATTCTGATCCCCATCACTGTGGTTATGGTACGTCACAGTCTATTAAAACCCATCTATGGACGGCTCAATTAATTTCGCTCTAGATATTGACAGGTATCCTACGACATTATGCAACACTCCTCATGGCCACGGCTCCCAAGAAGCAAGATCTTCCTTCAATCCGTGAGCAACGGTCCCTCATCCGAGGCATCAACCTCCGCAGCAACGCCCACGTCGTCTCCTCTTCCGCGTTCCAAACCCGAAAAGACTATCTTGTTACAGAATACGAGGACGGAACGTTCTTGAAGGAGCCTGACAAGAAGGGCCAGGCGGCGGCGAATCCGATGACGGACCCCGCGGCGATGGAGGGCATGATGGGCATGATGAAGGGGAACATGGCCATGATCGTTCCCCAGACGCTGATTATGGGATGGATTAATGCTTTCTTTAGTGGATTTGTTATCAGTAAGTCCCTTACATATCTCCAGGATGGAATGAAATGTTGCCAACAGGCATCAACGAGTAATCCTGACTAACCTTCTGCTTAACAGTACGGTTGCCGTTCCCCTTGACCATTAAGTTCAAGAGCATGCTGCAGGCGGGCGTGGCTACTAAGGATATGGACCCCCAATGGATGTCTTCCATTTCGTGGTATGTCCTGTGTATCTTTGGGCTGCAGTCGGTGTTCAACTACCTTCTGGGAAGCGATAATGGTAAGCATTTATCCCATTTTCTATAACGCACTTTGCCCTTGCAGGTTGGCTGATTTGAAATAGCTGCCAGTCAAATGTCGCAGCAGATGGGACAGATGGGCCCAGGGGCTGGAGCACAGATGTTTGGCCCAGGCGTGGACCCCCATAAGCAGTTCCAGGGCGAGGCCGAGAACTTGGCCGTGTTAGCCCATCAGTATATACTGGAGGGTGTGGAGGGCAGATTACTGCAGAGTGTGAACGTGTAAGATAATATGTAGGTTTATAGATCAGGAAATTTGCCATATATCATAGCAAAGCAAACAGCACGTTCCGATCAAAGTTCTCGAAAACGTGAAATGCTTTCAAATATTTCAGATTTCATTAGGAAGCTAAAGATGTGAATGAAGGCTTCGAATCGCAATAGCTGGCATCTTCTAGCTCATGTTAACAATTCACCGTTACTCCCTAGCGGAGCTAGGTAGGTGGGTGCCTTTGGGAACTTCTGCCAGTACATTGTCTTGGGGAGCTTACCCTCTTTTACAATTTCCGCATCGACCATCCACCACCTTACTTACAACCTCGCACAGTCACCTACAAGAATCATAGCAGGCAACACGCCAGTTGCTGTTCAACCGCTTTATTCTCACCCCATAACCCTTCAGTTATCAACCGGGTCGCAGGCAGCTGGCTCTCGCCCCTAAAAGCACTCCTGCAACTAAGTTGGATCTCACCCTGAATAATCAAACAACCCCTTGATGATGGCTTTCCCACCCGCGTACGCGTCTCTCCTCATGAGCACACCGCCGCCGAATATTCCGCCGGACCTAGTGGATGAATCCCGTCTTTTCAAGTACGTCTAACTTCCCTACCGTATTGAGTAGTTAAGGCCCTGGCTGGAAGTTGGCTAAATACAATTCAAGCTCACTCGGAAGTGTTGTCACCCTCGTCGCCGGCCACGGTCCTCAGCAAGCTTCCTTTGTAGTGCACAGGGAGCCGCTCTCCCGCGCAAGTCCGTTCTTTAAAGCTGCTTGCAGCTCGAAATGGATGGGACCCCAACAGAGTCTCATCAACCTTCCTGAAGATGATCCTGAGATTGTTAAAATGTTGGTCTTTTGGATTTATGAGGGTAGGATTTGTGTGTCACGGGAATCCGTGGAACTAACTTCGACTGCTCTCACTGTAGCTGAAGTCCTAGAAAGCTCCTTTGGCCTCTTCATAAGATTGTTTGTCCTTGCCGAGAAATACCAAATGGCGGCACTTCAGAATGATGCGCTCAATGCGATCATATGGAGGGGCCATGACCGAAAACCACTTAATATTCTTCGAGTGGTCCCATATATCTACCAAAATACGCATTCATCCGATTCGCCTCTTCGCAGACTAATTGTCGAACTCACCAGTGCGGGTTGTGAGTCCGAGGAAATACAACAAGTCAACGAGGAAATTGGGTTGGGTTTCGAATTCTTTCAAGATTTTACTACTTGGTTTTTTCAAGACATGGACCCGAACCCTGTCCCCCTGGTTTCTCCATCATATAGCAATGTAGTTCTTGCAAAAGCCTTCTGCGATCAATTTCACACGCATATTGAAGACAACCATGACTGTCGTTTGTCTACAGGAAAGACGTTCCTAGAACTCAGACTCCCGATGATAGGTTAGTGAAGTTGGTGCAATTATTCCAGCCATGGAACATTTCTGGGAGAGAGGATGGTGATAGTTGGCTCTTAGCTTGCGGAGGTTCTGCCTTGCACGGGGCTGAATCGTTGGGTTCTGATCTGCTAAGACTACCTTAGCCATCTATAATGCGCTAGCTAAATGCTATGTCGGTGAGGCTGGTCGAGGAACGGGCTACCCCTACCTGCGATGCCCTTGAACATTATCTAAAGAATACAATATACAGGCAGTTTGAGTCTAACCGGGGGGGGGGTAGTGTGCTCGATTGTGCAGTCGGACTTATATCCCAGGGTACGATACTTCAACCCAGAATGCAACACTGTTAGCTACCCAATACAGTTACTCTTGAGTTTCCGCAAATGGTTACATGTTCAATAAAGTGAGCCCGAATGTCAATAGCATGACACATGTCTATCATCATTCCTAATCCATGCCACCTACACTAAGACATGTTTTGTTCCATACAATTTTCCCTCGCTGACGCCGTACCATAACTCCAAACCCCGAAAGGCCATGCAAGTCCAGATCATCAGAGTCTTCAGCCTTGTCTTGACTTCTTCGCAGGCTCATCATCACTGATAGCATCTTCCATCTCATCATCCTCGGACCCCGCCACGTCTCTACTCCTCTTCAACCCCTTCATCTTCCGCGTCTGTAGCTCCTTCAAGTCTTGCTTGCCCAGATGTATCCTTCCAATCTTATCACCCATGATATCCGTAGAAATATTCTTCTTGGGCCTCTCCTGGCTGGTGCGGGCCTTCTTCATCGCTTCCTTCAGGATACTCTCATCGGCCTCCTTGACTCTGCCCACTCTGAAATCCATCCTCGGTCCCATCTCCTCAACCTCCACTCGTGGTAGCTTCTGCCCGCTTCGCTTCGTCTTGATTAAATAGACCCTCAAATGCACACTTGGCTTGGCTTCCTCGCCCTCGACCTCCTCCCTCGCGCTAATGGAAACAATATACTGCAATCCCTCGACATCAACCTTATCCGCAGGCTCGCCCTTGAAAAAGTCCGTGAAGAAGCTCTTTATCATCGTGTACTCATTTGTAACTGGGCCTTCAAACGGCGTGCCAGCAAATAGCAGCATGGGCTTCAATCCCACGGCGCACTTCTTGTTCTTGAACTGGTTCAACCGGCGGAAGCTATCGGGGTCCAAATTCAACTCTAGCATATCGAGAATCTTATACCCGAAGGTCCTTACAAGCGTCATAGCATGCGGCCGCTTCTTATTTGAGGATCCAAACACAAGGAGAGAGGCATCGTTTTTCTCGGAGAAGAATTCAAGGGATGCGGGGTCTTCGAAGGGATGAACGGCATTCTTCTTGGTGAATTTCTTGGCTAGAGGTATGCGCAATTGATGGAGATCGGTGAGCGCATCTTGAACAACTTGGGAGCAGGTGGTGTAGCGGAGGAAAAGGGTGGTTTTGGGGTTTTCGATAGGCTTTGGGGCTTTCTTGTCGAGCGCGCGCTTGCTGCGTGCATTGCGGGGTTTTCTGTGCATTAATTAGTATACCTATAATAGAATCATGGATTGTAATATATTTGAAATACATACATTTGTCGCAACATTTTGTATTATTGTTGGGGGGAATGTTGGGGGAAGATTCGTGAATTGAGCTTCCTGCGTTCGAGCTCGAAAATTCCTAATCGATAAAAAGTTTCCAAGGCGATGAGGCAGCAACGGTGTTTCTGCCTGGCGCCCTTTCTTCTTATCTCTCATATCTCACATGTTAAACTGAACGCAGATCCCTGCTGGCGGAATCTGTGGGGGAGCGTCGCGTGGGCCGAAGTCCATCCCTCCGAGGAAGCATTGAACATTCATCATTCATCATTCATCGTCCACCCTCATGTTCGCAACTCCATACACAACTGCAAGCTTCCCCGGATAAAGATCAATCAATTCGCCCAGTCCCATATTCGAATACAGAGCAGATATAGGCCTACACCGATGCAACGGTAGCAGTACTCCCAACTGTGCTACTGCACTCCGAGGTTCTGTAGGTACCAGTTGCCGAGGCTTGTTTCCTTCCAGCAAAATGTCAGGAATTGAAGTCGCAAAGGCAAGTCAAGTCGGAAACACCTCGAATGTCGCGGCGTATATATGCTGACGGTGCCTATGAATAGAAGGCGCTCGAGAAGATTATATTAAACCCAAAATATGCGGATTATCTGGCTGTGTTGAAGGCTGCCCGCAATGGCGCTGTGTATGGCGCAAAGGTTCGATTTCCGCATGCGCTGGTGTAAGTCTCGTCTTCCCACCCTTTTCCACATTCATCCGATGGTTGCTGAGTCTATATAAAATACAGTATGATATTTCTCTTTCGGTCAGGCACTGTGCAGGAGAAACTGCGCCTCATATTTAAAGCAACCCGAACACACGCCCAAAATCTAGCTAAATATGCCACGGTCTACAAGATGACGATGCTCCTCTTAAAACATATAGGTTCTCAGCCGGGGAAGGAAGGAGATTTTGATACCTTCTTTGCAGGCCTGTTAGGGGGTTATATCGTTTTTGGGAGGCGGTCAAAGAGAGGACATATTTCGTCTGTGAGCAAGCAGATTGTTGTTTTTGGTATGGCCACCATCCCCTTCCGCCTAGATTTTTGCTAATTACATGCCATAGTATTTGCGCGTGTTTGCTTATCACTCGCCGAGCTCTCCGTCAAGCCAGGCGTAGGCCTCATCAAGAGCCCCGAGCTTTCGAAACGGATATCCCGCGATGCATGGCCTGCCTTTGCAGCATTGAGTTGGGGTTCTATCATGTGGCTATTCAGGTGGCATCCTGACACGGTACAATCTGGATTGAAGAACAGCATGGAATACATTTATGTCCAGAGTGATCATTGGGATAGCCTGAGGAACTTCTTGATTTATAATAAATAGGCTAGTCGCTTGCATATCGGGAGTATCACTTCCACCAAGAAGTATCTTGGATGATGAAGGAAGGGGCTCATGGATTGAGACCTCAGTACACTGTATACATTAGTATAGACACAGCATGTGTGGGACCTACATCCGGAAGGAACCCTTAGATGGGACTAGATTAGACGATCTTATGATTTTGTATGTGATACCTCATTCTCTATGCGATTTGGCTTACATAATATGTCTATTTGTATGTTCTTCATATTACCCACCCGCCCTTGCCATATTCTCATCATTTGGATAATGAACAAGCTAGTTCGTTTATTAAACGACGAACAAGAAAGCTGTCGCAATAGCAAACTGAACAAGCAAAAGCAGTCCCGTTTGCATACGAAATAGAACAACCACTATACCTGTAGAACACAAGAACGTTCTTTTTCTCACCTCAAAATCATTTTGTACAGTTTCTGAAGGGGATCGACGACTCTTCCTCAGTTGGTTTACAAATGGAAAGAACGTGTTAAGACTTGTTGATCGCCGACCAAAAATTACAAATAATAATTTTGACTAATCAAGTGACCCCTTCGCGCCCCTGTGGAGTTGCTCAAATACGTGAGCTTCTGTTTCCGGATGCCCTCAGAACTCTCCTTCACCCTCGATGGTACCGGTTCCTTGATGCGAACCTCACTTCAGCTGTTCTGTTCATACGCCGTCGCAAGAGTATCAAGTCGTCACATTATTGAAAGCGGAATTCTCGCCGTCTCGTCATGTTTCACCGCCAAAAGAATGTCTACTCGTTCAAGACAATATCGGCCCTCTAGATTTGATGACGTGGAAGATATCGAGAGCTATACTACTGGAGGATTCCATCCAGTCCATCTTGGAGATTTATTTCAAGACAGGTACAAAATTCTTCACAAGCTTGGCTATGGTGGTTTCTCGACAGTGTGGTTAGCCCTCGACGAACAGAAGCACCGACGAGTTGCCTTGAAAATCATGCGAGCTGAAGCATCCTCGCACTGTTCAGAGCTCGAGATCCTTCAGCGACTAGGACGTAGTCCCAATGATGCCTCGGGGAGAAAGAACGTCACATCGTTGTTCGATCATTTTACGATCGATGGACCAAATGGGACACATATGTGTCTTGTCTCTGACGTAGCAGGGCCAAGTGTGGCTGCTTTGAATGACTGTCCTGGTAAAGTTGCAGGTAGTCGAAGATTACGATCAGATCTTGCTCGGAAGATTGCGAAACAAACTGTGGAGGCGCTGAAGTTTGTCCATTCGCATAAGCTGTGTCATGGTGGTAAATGCTTTACTCCGCGACAAGAAAGGGAGTTGTATCGCTAACAAGGGAATCCAGATATCACTGCCTCAAATCTGTTATTCCAGCTTGCTTCCATCAACGAGTGGTCAGAAGATGAAGTTTGCCAGCGGTTTGGTGAACCTCGGAAAGATCTTATTCTCACTATTTCTGGCTGCGAACCTGGAAGATCTGCCCCTCGATACCTAGTTGAGTCGGCTAACCTACTAGATCCGCGGTTCCTGGCTGAAGACATACTACTGGTTGACTTTGGCCAAAGTTTCGTAGTTGATAACCCCCCACAAGCGGAAGACATTGGCATACCATTTTCATATTGTGCACCGGAGGTTATCTTTGATTCGAAGGTGAGCAAGTGCTCTGAAATATGGGCGTTAGGGTGCGTTATTTTCGAGCTGAGGGCAGGTCAACAGCTGTTTCCGAGTTGGTCTGGAGGACAGGACGAGATCTTGCGCCAGATGGTCCAAACATTGGGAATATTACCAGATGGATGGTGGAATGCTTGGGAAAAGCGTACCAATTTCTTCAACGACGATGGAAAGCCAAAGCAAGAGTGGAGTGATGGCATCCCAAAAGCTGTTGAGTATCCGATAAGTGAAATTATAGGAGATATTGGATCTGAGGATGAAGAGGAAAAGGAGCCGCGAAAATCTGAAGCAATTTTGGAGCCCAGTGGTACCAGTGTGCCCCTTGAGGAAGCGGCACAAATGAATGACCTTTTGGATCGCATCTTTAAGTGGGCGCCAGAAGAGAGAATTTCTCTTGACGATATTCTCAACCATTCTTGGTTCGGGACGAAGCATAAGGACCCTTTTTAAGTCCCTAGCCAACGAGATATCGCTGCCAAGAACCACAGTAAACAGTAGAAATAGAATGTTAATTATGTGATACCGAGACTGGAGTTTCAAAACCCATGCGACTTTACTCTTGTAATATTTAGGGCTGCAAGGCTATCAAAAGCTTGTCACAATGTCACACTGTCGCAAACAGGGAAGGAGCATTTGGTGGTTTGACTCATCCGGCATCCATCCTTGCGCCCTCAGGTTACCACACGAGCATCGGTCCTGCATTCCTGCATTGGCTACGCAGTGCCCAATGGTCTGATTCGTAGGGAGGAAGTAATGCCTGCTGAGTAGGTCTATATGGTGCTGGGGATTGATTCGTCACTAGATACGATTCATACGAATCCGGTGGAAGGTATGAAGCCAGGTATGGTTTCTTACGTGCGTTGAGAAATAATATTCCCAAAAGCCATCAGACGATTATATTACACCTATCTTTGTTAGTCCTTTGGATAATGGCGTGCTTGAAGTTGCTGCCTGCACCGCTTCTATACATCCGAGTGAGAGCGTACGACGAAGAGTCCTGCAGAAAATATTGAAGTCGATTTAATTGAAAGCATAAAAGAGCAGCACATCATAAACGGGATCAATCCATCCACCCAACGCAACTAGTATTCCTACTCGTCATTAGCAATATCATATTCCTTTTCTACGCAGTTCAACATCCAAATCAAACTGAAAACACCAAAATGCCATCTACATCCCACAAAGACTACGCTCCCTCAATCAACTCCACCAATACAAGTGGCTCTTTTGCCACGACTAGACCCCTTCTCCCAAATCAAGACCAACCACAAGCCTCTAGATCTCAACGAGCTCTCGAGAAAGCCAAGAAGCTTCTCTCGGCAATCGGAGAGCCGCCGACGGCCGAGTATGACCGCCAGCAAGTGGCACAAGGGAATAAGGAGAATAAGGAGAAGAGCGTGAAGGCGACGAAGTATGGGGTTTATGGGGCGGCTGGGCCGTCGGGGGGGAGAATATAAGAACTCTGAACGCATTTGCCATTATGTATCGAGGTTGACTGAAGGCTGATAGGATTTATATGATGATACGGGTGATATGCTTTTTGTTTAGATAGCAGTGGGTCAGCTTGCAGTGGGGGGGGGGGTTTATTATATTACTTATACGGAGGATGAGGAGATGGATCCCGACTTGAACGCCCACTAGGTACGATGTACCGGCTGTGCGTGATATTGTTTCAGGGGGGACTGACTCCGACTAGGAGACTTAGGGATAGTCAGGAGATGCCTTGCTAGAAGATAGTAGATGGAATAAAGGTGGTGGAATATGAAAAGTGATAGGCGATTTCCTAGGGGATTAGTAGGCTGAAGGTGCTGTTTCGAAGAGAATATCACTTTTGGAGGTTGAACCGCTTTATGTGACTTGTTGGCTTTGTTCTAGTTGTTTTCGTTTGAATAGATAATTGATTAAGCTTTATAATGCAGTGCGGAGTCCCATAGAGGAGATGTTCTATTTAGGAAATTCACACTGAGCCATAAAAATACGGGCTGAGCCGGTGCGATTTGTAGACTGCCACCGAGACAAGGCTCGTGAGACGGAGAGCATCCCGCCAGTTGCTGCAAATTTGAAAATGTGACCGCTATAAATGTTTGCAGACAGCTCTAAACTGTAGGGTGGTGGAAGAGAAGCGAGTTAATCGGCACAGCAAAAACATAATGAAGCTATTAAAGAAAAAAGTAGCAAAAGAAATGTCTTCACGGAGCGTTGGATACCGAGAAACTTGAGCCAACTACCCCCTATCCTCTTGTTTTCTCTGGTGGAGCGTCCAGGCTCACTCTAGGTTTGTTACCGGTGACTTTTAACCACTACAACAACGCTTCCTAGTCGCCTGTCTCCAGTTTCAAGGGATTCTGCTTATTTTGATATATATATGATTGATGAGATCACAAGCAATTGTAGTCAGTCCCAAAGGGGAACTTCATGTGATGGCCGTCTGGTTTGACAGGCAACCGAGACAGCGTTGATCAACCTTTGTCCTCCGTATCTCCTGGTACCCCCGAAGGGTTTTATTCCCTCGAACTCAGGGGTATGAATGTTCGTAATACCGTAGATCTACAACACACTGACCTCACTTCAGAACATCCGAACTGTGGCTATCCTGCCTCAGTGAGACTTCAATTATCAAACGGATTAAACATATATTTGTCATTAACGTGAACGATAATCATTGGCAGCCTCAATTTCTACTACTATTATCGTCGCCGCTGCATCGTCAATCGAGAGATGAACAGACTCAGAAAGGCGGACCATCCATCAAGCTACCACAGTGGGTGAGTCTTATTACTTGGGGCCGAGGTTGGGGTATTTGATGGTAGGTCATATTTTGCTCTGTTGCATATCTCCTGTGCAAATACAAAACAAGCAACTCACTTATCCGCATAATCCATACTTTTAGCTGAAGTGTAATAGGAATTTCGTTAGCTTTCGAGGCTAGGGTTTTATCGTGGTTTTGGTAAAGATTTCAAAATATCAAAGGGTGGTTGCTAGCATGTCGAGTATTAAATTGGTAAGTGTAATGAATCATTATTAATGAAATCCGTGTTATATATGAGATTTGAGAATACAATGAAAATAAGGACTCTGCAGAGATAGGTAGCAGCGTTGGGTTTAGCTATCAAGCCATCGTTGGGACAAAATGCTGCGCCTGTCTGGATAGCGTCGTTCTTGACAATTCGAAGGAGTGGTGCTAAGTAAAATGCTCAGGTGGTGGGGCTTGAAGAGTTGAAAGTGGTGAAAGTAACTTTTTTAGCTCCGAAGATAAGCAGTAAAGCAGTAGCGGTGAAAAGCGACATCCCAAAAAGTGCAAGTGCGCAAGTGGACGATATACCAAAGACACCAAATCGGTCTCTTATGCTTCTGTCTCGTCCAACCAGTATTTTACAGGCTGAATAAGAGGAACGCCATAGGCCTCCTCCTCCTCTAGCAGTTCCTCAGTCGCGAACTCTACCAGCATTTTTTGTATAGCTTTCTTGAGTGTTAGGGAATTCCCTATACTATTCAACTCGTCTAGTTTGAGCGGGATTGTGTCAAGACAGGGAACCCTAGGTTCCCATATAGTGCAGCTGAAAAGAGGCTCGCCCATCACGGTACATACTCTAGTAGTTATTTTAGAATAAAGAAAATCTGGTGCCCAAGTGGTGCATAATGAAACGGACTTCAGGCTTTTAAAATATCGTAGGTACTCTCTGAGTACTACCCCACCGCGATAAACCTTGGTAAGATCCTGTGGGGACTCTGGTTCTCGGGAAATAGATATTCCCATTTCAGCACTCACAACGATATTTTGGACCTTCATTAGGTCCTTATAAACCAAGCTCTCCGGGAGTCTGATTTCCGGGCCCTCTTTCCATTTAATTAGGTCATCATTTCTGGCGCCATCATAGCCGATGATATAGCGAAGCGGAGGATCATCAAGGAATATAGAATCTGCTTCGAAATCAAAGAATAAGTCTGGTGTACCAAATGCAAGCCTGAATCTTTGTCTGGATACATTTCTTGCCTCTCTACATACACTGAGCGCTAAGGGGTTTTCCGGACGGTGCAATCGGACGAGTGTGAAAGGTAGATCATGAAAGTTCACGTGAGGGGTGGAAGCGTAGAGATAGTGGGAGCAACCACCGCAGTCATCTGGGTCGACACCAGTCCACTCTTTCCAGGTATTTACATCACCTAAGAGAATATCCCCATCAAACAGACAGCGAGGGCATAATTGTCGACTAACATGGATTGTCCGAGGCCCTGGCCAAGTAAATTCCCAGATCATAAGTCTTATCTCTTGTGGCAATCTGGAGAACTGGTGGAATGAAGTTGGGTTTGACATACTGACCTAGTGGGAGGGCACTCCTAGTTCAGTAACCGTCAGGTGCTATGCACTCTTTTAGGTTACAGAACAGTGGGAGGTAGGTGTGGAGTGTGAGTGTCAGTGTGTGCTTGACGTCGAGGACACCGAGATGAACATGTGGTGAATAGGAAAGATGAGCTCCGTTTATATAGTTGTGGGGGACAGCTTAGCCATGTGCTGTTAATGTAACGCGCAAGCTTTCAACAGATATCCTGTTTAGTTCATATCTTGCTGTATATTAAATTCTAGCTATTGATCTAACCCAATTTTTCTACTTCGAAGGTTCATAAAGAAGAAAATAGTTTCCATTGTTCTAACTTCTAAACATCTAGTCTCATGAGACGAATTGGTTAGAGGTAAATGGCGAACAACTACTTCTTTATTTCTCATATATTGCCCCTGTATAGTGTAATCTAAAGGCCGGCATGCACTTTAAAAGAGAGTTTACACTTTAAAAGTCTTACATCTCCGTTCTAAACTTCTGTCGTTTGGTTGCAATTAGGGGGTGCGCAGTTGGCTTAACTTGGTCACCGTGGAGTGCCACCTGAACCTGAACATAGACAACAACGTCTACATGAATCCCACATCTTGTCCTTGGATCTCTGTGCCTTTTCCTCATATGTAATATCCAGTCATCGCCCCCCCATTGTTTGCACTACACCATGTAAAGCAGCAACTAGCATTGTTTTTGGATATTGAAATGTTATGTCGGACGTGGAGATTCTGGTGCATACCTCTGCACCAAGCAGAGGCCAAGATGACGCCCGATATCGAGCACTGGCTCAAGCTTACATACAGTTTGTACCGGCGACTATCATAGCGCTGAAAGATGGCAACGACGAAGATGAAGAGGCCGGTAGGCCATCAAGCGATGCGACCGATGACATAACTGAACTGGTGGATAGCCAGCTATTCGAGGAACTGTGGAATAGCACGCAAGATGGCCCTGCTTCATGGGAGTCGTATCGTCCCGACGATGAACATGACAACAATACTACCGAGGATTCCCCTACCCAGGAAATATCACAAAGCCAACAAGGCCGATCGGAGACCTTTGTCTCCCCACAACTATCTTTCAATAGCGTCTTAAACAACGCAGATTCTCCAGCTTTCCGATATCATATCACGTGTGCCGAACTGCCCTCTCGAAAGCCCGCTGTAAGCCAAGAGCAGGATTCTGCTGCTTCCTGGCGACCTGCCCCAAGCACAATTGCAGATTCCCAACCAGATAATGGTAAGGGACTGCCGGCGTTTTCCTCTCCGACCACAATGCTCGAGCTCTACCTGCAGCAGATTGACAGCTCGGACGTGGAATCGCAAGAAGCGCCTAGTAGTCGAAGCCGCCGAAACGAGAGTGAAAGTCCTTCGAAGATGTCTAATATCCAAGACGGTTACTTGTCGAGCTTGCCAGAGGTTGGCAACCATGATTCTTTAGATTCACGTATGCGATATTTAGACCCACCCTTGAGGACCAATAGTCTTAAGATTCGTCATATGACTTCAAGTTCCGGGAATGTAGCATCACAAGTGCCTACCCCCTCCGAAAGAGGATCGTCACCTTTGGCAACAGAAATCAAGTCTGGGGATATATCAGACGCATATTCATATTCTGATGGGTCGATACCAGCGATACCCTCTCTCCTCAAGTATTTTCCCTCCCAATCTAAGCAAGCTAGTCAACGGGCTGAGTTAGCTTCCACACATGACAATTCCATGCATACTGCATCTACACCCTCTGGACCCTCTCTGACTACTAGCAAATCGCCTTCTGAGCATTTGCCTCACCGACTGGAGAATAACGGATCCGATTCACATACACCACTTGCTGTTGAATCGGCTTTATCACCAAGAGCAGCCGGCGATCAGAAGCCTCAGTCTTCCAACCCCATAATGGGATATCTAAGACATGGAACCTCTACATCTCATGCCATCCAACCGCCTACACCTCTGAAGTTAGACTCGCAGAAACAATCCGAGCACCGGCCAAGTAATCATAATCCCATTTTGGCATCTCCACACGACCCGGAACTCCAGTTAAAACGAAGACGGCCCGAATTAAGTTCCGGCAATACCTCATCATCTGCTTCAATATCTTCCCTATTGGAGCCTTTACAAAGATTGAGCAAGCCGCAAAAGAAGAAACGGATCGTAATAGATCGTTCAGATAATTCTAGAAGATTAAGTTCATCATCTTCCGGTCAGACACCCGAGGCCACATCTTCAATAACGACTAGGAGTCAGATAATAACTTCATGGTTTGACAAGCTCGAAATACATCCTCCCCCACCAGCAACCTCGTCAATGAACCTGACCCAAGAAATGCTCATCACTGAGTCCTTTCATACTCTGGCACAAAAAATGCCAATGAGCAAACTCTACAACCCAATACACCAGACTCGAGATTTGCGGCCCATGGAGCGTGGATATTGGCTAATCAACTGTGACTCTTGGAAAGACGATCTGCGTATGAGGAATTGGAATTGTCTTGGAAATTATATTGGGAAAGGGATGGCTGGATGGGGTGTTTGGTGTGTTAGGGATGAGGAATTCGGATCAATCAGGGTCTATTGCTGGGGAACAGTGGTGGGATATGTTTATTTGTTGCTTTTTATGGCTAGTGAGAGTAAGGTTAAAAGGCCGGGGGCGTGCTGGATAGGTGGGGATGGAGAGGTGGTTGTAAGGATGCCTTCATGATAGGAGAGATAGGGATAAAGAATTGTTTGGTTGATGTCAAGGTTGATGTTCACCACTTGCGAAATATAGCACTTGCAAGGACGTTAAGCGCAGCCGTATTTCCACTGTTCGGTTTGTGTTAATATGGGCAAGTGTAGGTAGGCAGGCAGGACTCAATGGAAGCATGGCATATGTAGGCGGCTTGGTGAAGTGGTGTACTAAAGGATCTAGCAACAAATTCGATAGCTAATACATCATCTCACACAATAAACCAATGAGACATTCTACCATCTGCAAGTTTTATTTATCTTTTTTATTTATCAGTCTTTACTTCAGCATATCTAACTAATTGGGGCTGGGGAATCAAAGGGAGAACAGCGCCATGTTTGCTTAATGTGCTTAAACGCATTTCGATCGAGAATTTTTGTCTCAGTATGCATGTCCTTATACTCCAAACAAACAACTTAGCCTCTGAAACTTTTGAGGAAGCTTTGATATCAAACAAAACACTAACATACTTCAGCACAGCTCCTTATACCTTAGTATAACCCGCTGGCGAAGATAAAAACGCCACCTGCAAATGCTTCAGATTGCGTATCAGAAACTCGGGAACTTGTAGACGAAATTGGGCGTTGGGCGTCGGGTATCGAGATCGGCCGTTATGTGGTGGAATAGGCGACTTCGATGTATTTGGGTGCCAAGGTCCGGGATACTTGTCGCCCGGTATGGTGTAAAAGGAATATACGTTATTCATTATAGTGCTAACAACCAGGGCATTAGACAGCTCCGCCGATGCCAACTGGAGGCCGTCCCCATGCAGAATTTCGGTATTCACGACGAGGTTTGTCGGGCTGGCTGTCTGGCGTGCCATGGCGGTGAGGATACTGCGTAGGGGGCTCGAAATCCTGACCTTGCCACTGCTGTGGAGGGGTGTTTTGATTACCCTGTCTTGCAGAGTAAGGTGCGGAAGGCTCCTGGACATGTCGCACACTACTCTCCTTTTGCCATGCATGGGTTTGAGATGGGTCGGTATCGACGCGAGTTACCACAGGGGCCATGGCGCGTCCACTTCCATCTTTTGACCGTGAAGATTCGGTAGCCTCAACTTGATGGCTAGGTCCGTTATTGTTGCCAATATCTCCATATCGCTTGAGAATCTCTTTGGTAGTAATGTCGCTAGAGCTGTTGAAGAGAACTTGGTCACCTAGGATTGATTGGAGGTCTTCGGGCACCTATGGAAACATTAGCAATAGCCTCTTTGAAACTCAAAATTATAAGTAGCTCACTTCACACATCTGCTCGTTACACTCTATAAGCGTGTGTACAACCTCGATCGCCAGGAAATTATCGTCGACAGGGGTCTTAGCATTAGTGAACAGAATATTCGGTGCGATGACTGTGGCCAGGTTATGGGTGTCCATCTTTGAGCCGGAGTCCTCATCCACCTGATGGAAAGAAGCGACCCAATTGAAGAACGAACAAAGAATTTCAAGACAATCCCGATGAGGTTTCGGAAGCAAACAGCAGGTCAGATGCAGTAGACGACGGCGCTTGTCTTCATCAGTGATCTTTTGTGTTGCGATGAATAGACGATGTAACTTGAAAGTCAACAGGGGATCTGGGAGCTCGCGGAGATATTTCTTTAGCAGAGCTGCAACCTGCACAACGTTCTCTCTACTGAAGTCCACCGCGTCGCAACCGTCCTTGTCAATCGCTGCCATTGTGTCGTTCAATCTCTTGATGTTGCCATTCTTACGAAAGACGCCTTCAACGGATAGGTCCATTTTCCGCATCGTGGTGACAGCATCATCAACAATTGCTGGTATGCGCAAGGCCCCAGGGCCAATTCCGTCAGTGGAATCGGCTCCATCTCGTTCGATAATGACATCGAGTGGTACACCAAACACTCCCTTCTTTTTGCCACCCTTCTTTCCATCGTTCTTGAAAGCCTTTCCCATCTTGTTCCAGAAAGTGGGTTTTCTTGTCTCAATGAGGTTTAGAAGCTCCTCCATAGTGAAGTGGCCTTCCAACATTGGCTGCATTGCAATGACCGCTACATGGCGGACAATGAAGTATTCCAAAGCGGACAGCTCGGAAAAGTACTTTTTGCCAACATCACGTCGTTGCGGCGAAGGCTCTCCAGGGGCTGGTTGATCAAGGGCATTACCACTGGAAAGATTGCGCTCGTGCCCGTTGTAAAGTTTGGGTTCTGTAATGGATGTCCGGAACATCTCATGTCGGGTATGCTTATAAGCGTTTGGTCGTTGTTCTCTGGCTTGCTCAGCCGCAACAATTCTTGGTATATCGTCCAACGTGAGAGCATCTTGGTGACCAAACATCAGTTCGGTTCTTGACTCGCCATTGCTGTCTCGTTCTTCAACTATTTGAAACCCCGCATTTCTCTTATCTGATCCATCTGCTCCGGCAGACCCTGGTCTTACGCTCGAGCCCTCTGGGCCATCCATGATACGGGATGTCCGAGCCTTCTTGATAGTGGAGGAGAGATGTTTGTCCATTCTGGTACTTCGTAATCGACGGATATCGTTGAGGGTGTCCTCATACGTAGACTCACGTGGATTATCATCAGCGTTTCCTCCATACGACTTCGAGCGTGTATCGGATCTTAGCAAACCAGGCTCGGCTGGTTGTGACGGAAGTCGGTGGCCTTCATTGGAGTTGTAGCCGTTTAGATTTGGATCATCCGAGGTATGAGGAAGTGCGCCACTGGTTCGCAGCATCTCCAACAACCGTGCCAAGGCAACCCTCAGAAGAAAGACGTACTGCTGGAGTCTTGTTACTCGGTCGAACCCGCCGATTTTTGGACCACGAACCAGACTCTCGCAATCGCTGCAGTAGGGTCGGTCATCCATCTCACCCAGTCTTACACTCTGAAGATTCTGTCCTAGGTCAACCCCACAGTTTTGGCACTGAAGGCATGCAAGGTGCCATCTCCGTTCTTCACAACGAGCGCACTCATCTTCGATCGGCCGTCTGCAGATGGCACACTGATCAGAGCTAGATGCGGCCAGGCCGGGGGTTCCAGTCGTAGCCTCTAGTGACCTATCATCGTTTTTGACAGACTCCATGTCGCCGAGGTCGTCCAAAAACACATGTAACCCTCCGGGGTTCTTCTGCTCTCGCTCCACCTTCAGAGACCCTTGGAGACAAATTCGAATTAGCAGTTTCAAGTAGTGAGCTAGACCAGTAACCAGTGCAAGGAGTTCTTGGGTAACGCCAAGTTTTCTAACGCCCGTCTCTTGTGTCTTCGAGAGGAGGGCAAAGAAGGCCACGATCTTCTTGCAAAGAAGCTTTGCTTCCCGCGAGTAAGATAGTCCTATTATCTGTTAGCGTGTTGAAACTTCAATTTTCTCCGTCAGGACTTACCCTTTATGCCTTGCGTAGCCATAGTGGCATCCAGCTTATCGGCCGCACGGAAGAGGATATCGACATGCCAAATAAACTTCTTGGCAACCAACACACCATCGACATACGCCCCATTGCTTACATGCAAAAGCATATCTGAGATGCAGGCTGCGGAAGACTCTTCGAAGGTAGAGAGAACACTCCATATCCTGTAAACCTTCTCCTCCATTCGCTCCTCTTGATCCCTGACAGCATTGCGTCCCTCCTCATCAGTGATATCCTTCAGTTGAAGCTTCGGTTCAGCACTATCCTGTGACGACGCAAGCCTGACATTCCAGAACTTATGAATCATATAGCATTCGGGATGCCAGTGCTGGTTTTGGCCATTTCGGAAGATCTCGACAAACTGCTTCAAAATCGCAGTTTGGCAGCCATTGCATCGCTGAGCGAATTGTGTAGAGTAGTGGTAGTGACAATAAACCTGGCCATCGTGTTCGTAGTAACTGTCTTGTGCGCCAAACACCGTTGGGCAGGCTGAACAGGTAAAGTGTTCGATATGATACTTGTGATCGAGAGCTGTGATATACGATCCCCGCAAAGCGCCGTTGCACTTGTGGCAGATGAGGTCGAGTCGCCGAAAGTAATCGGTTTCGCAGAGTGGATATTGCCCTTCTCCATTTTCCCCGTCAACTGGAAAGAACTTCGAAGCTACTATTTCACCACAATCCTGGAATCCGGGGTTAGCAAAAGTATGTCTCGACGAACAAGCACGCAGCGGTAACCGCAGATATCACGTACCCTACATCTAAAGCAGTCCAAGTGAAATGTACCACCTAGTGCACGCACAAACTGTCCGGTCAAAGGCTCAGAACACTTCTTGCACAGTCGGAGCTGTCCAGATGCAGTCCTGCCATTTCGCTGCCGCGATCGATTGCGCTCCCCGCTGTTTTTCTGCGGTTCTCCATCCCTGTCCCGTTCTCTACCGCCGGCACTGCGCGACGGCGAGTCATTGTGTCTATTCTCTGTTGAGAGCGTGCCGCCGGGTCTAGGGAGTTGCTGGTCTTGCATAGTAACGTCTCTATCCAATAGATAATATCGTCCGTCATCCACGGGTGGTTGGCCATCATAGCTTCTTCCAGTCCCAGATGGGCCTCCCTCTGATTGAGGACCCATCGATTCGCCCAAGCGGGTGCCTCCTATTGTTTATCGTTCTGTTTATCAAGCGCGTTGGAGGTTTACCCTTCGGTGGGGATTCGGGCTCCCAGACCGCTCTTGTTCAGCTGCGTCCGCCAGTGTGGGATATTGGCAAAGGGGCCTTTGGCTTTGCGACTGCTTTTTTGATATTTATTATGTTCAGCGTGGTCGAGTCGCAAGGACGCAGGTCATTGGCCTCCGCATGTGGGAATATAAATTGTGTGCTGGCGACTTTGATCAAGGAACGTCGAGCCCGCTGCACCTGAAACAGCTACCATCAAACCAGGAAGGGCAAAGGTGACTCTGGGCACAAGCCTCTTTTGGGAGCTATGGCAACAATACGAGAGGCCCGAGTATGGCGCAGCCGCAGCTCGTGTTCGACGGGCTGGAGTCCTGTCGCGTCTTGGTGTCAGTGTCAGTGCCAGTGGAGGAGTAGGGGAAGACGTGGGGAGCCGGTGGTCTGTTGTACCAGCCTGGGGAGATTGCGACCGCCTGTGGAGGCCAAGATCGACAGAGACTGACCGTGTTTTGCGGGGAAGGGAAACCAGAGAATGAGAGAGAGAGTGAATGCACAAGGGGCGACAAAGCTGGCAGGCTGGGTTGAAGCTGAAGAAAAGCACCAAGGTCGAGGCAACTGGCAGTGTCCGGTCTTGAAGGTCAAAGATGCCTCCCCAGGTTCTGAAGCAAGCTTAATTGAGATCGGGTGGATGCTCGCCTGAGAATCCAGGCGATACACGGGTTGTCCCGTTAGCAGTTTAGCACTTTAGCGGACTGTTTTGATTATATAATCCCGCTGTCAGGGGAGAAACGACCCCTTTGTTCACGTGACTATGAACATACTCCTGGCGCCGTTCTCAATATAATAAACAATCAGGAGCTGGCTACGAAGCGTTGTTGTTGTTATACTTTAATCTTGAATTGAATATCACTAATGGCATGGCTATCACTTTTTCGGGAACCTGCACCACATACGTACCTGGAGGTCTCACACAGCGACTGCAAGGAGCATTCCATAGGAAGAAGCTGGACATTCCAAGCTGGCTCGCTGCATTAGCAAAGCGCTAGCAACCTGAAGACCCCGATTTTAAATCCCGGCGGGCTGTACTTTGGTGGTGGTTCCGCGGAGACGGAAGAGCATGTCTGATATTAAGAGATATCTCAAGCCACCTTGAAATTACTTGGGAACTACCTCTGTGGAGATTGAACCTTTGCTAGAACGACTGAATACTGCTACATAGCCAACCTAAGAACTTATCTTGTTGCTCTACTCGTGTGTATGGAACCAGGAAAGCTACCAGGTGCCTAAGGTGGGTAGGTACCGCTGGAATATCGCGTGGAACTTTGACTGCAAATGGCGGGAGTCTCCAAAGCTATTGGTTTGTATATGTATTACGGCTACTTCTAATAGAATTCATAGGTCTCTGCATTATTCCTCTAATTAGCGGGCATTTGTGGGAACTCCCTAAGTTATATAGGCTGCTTTGCTTCCTTATGTCCCATCAGTCGTTCATCAAAGAGATTTATTTCCGTTCTGGTTCTGTTCTGTCTTCTGTATTCTGTGTTCTGTGCTGTTTCTGTCCCAGCGCTATGGAAGTACCTAGGTACCTGTCTTAGTCATCATCCACTTTAGCTTTTAAGCGAGACAGGCCCCCCTGCTCCGCCTGCTCCAACCTGGCCCCGGTCATGACCTTGTGAGGCGCCAGCGCGTTTGGTCTCCTTATACTGCTACGCAACTCCAAACCGATCACCAACTTCTAACTTCTTACTTCGCGACCGTCCTACTTTCTCCCCTATGACCGATCGCAAGAGTAGGAGACCTTCTAGTATTTCTCTCGCTCTTGATTGATACCACCATGTCGAACCACTCTATCATCCGCATCACCAAGGTAATGCCTTATCGACGTAGCGGTAGTGGGGTCGCAAGGCTGACAACGCACTGTAGGAGTTGGCTGATATCCAGAAGTCTTCAGATCTCTGTATGTATATCCGGTTCCGGAGCCCTACAACATCCTCCCCCCCCTCCCTAGGATCCAAATCTAATATAGAATTCCTCTCTTATAGCGATCGCTGTCGCCTGCCGTGACGTCGACGTTCGCAATGTCAAGGCAATCATAATCGGCCCTCCGGATACGCCGTATGAGTTCGGGTTCTTCGAGGTGGGCAAGATCCCATCGCACATCGGTCCACTATGATATGCTGACATGTGCTTAGTTTGCAGTCAAGTTTGGCAAAGGTAGGACAAGACCCTGTGGGGGGTGGAATGATGGCATAGTATGCTAAGTAGGCCCACTAGAGTACCCCGGAAAAGCGCCCTCAGTCCAGGCGACGACTACGAATGGTGGCAGATGTCGTTTCAACCCAAACATCTATGCCCAAGGGAAGGTTTGCTTGTAAGTTGCTATTACTCTCCTGTGAAGCCAATAACTAATTACAATTCTAGGTCTATTCTGGGGTAAGCACGATGAGCCGTTATCGAACAATAGGAGGTTGACATGTGACAAGCAC
The DNA here is from genome assembly GCF_003357145.1 of Venustampulla echinocandica. Taxonomy (NCBI): domain Eukaryota; kingdom Fungi; phylum Ascomycota; class Leotiomycetes; order Helotiales; family Pleuroascaceae; genus Venustampulla; species Venustampulla echinocandica. The sequence goes on along the minus strand of NW_022474206.1, from coordinate 547,265 downwards.
CTGGAGAGGCGAGCGAGGCGAAGAATGGTCATCTGCGCAGGGTTTGGAGTCAATCCTGATCTCGATACAGAGTCTGATGTCGTCAAACCCCTACGAGAACGAGCCAGGCTTTGAAACAGCAAACGACGAAGGCGACAAGAAAAACCAGAGGGATTATGTAGCTAAGGTCTGGTATTGGTTATTCTTGAGCTTAACGTTGGCTAATTCAGCCACAGATCCGTCACGAATCACTGCGAATCTCCGTCATCCAGCGACTGGAGAGTTATCTTGGCATCTCCCCCTCTGGCACAGTCGCCCCGCTTCCCTCCATTGCCGGCAGCGACAGTGATGTAGAGGATAATGAAATCGACCGGGATTATGATGAGATGTCCATGACCTTCGAGCCGTTTGTAGATGTTAGCAAACGGCGGTTTTTCTGGTATTTCGACTCGTACCTTTTAGCTATCAGCAAGGCCCAGGCAGAGGTCAAGGATGGGCAAAACTTCAGCCGTATGCCATTCGAATGTACTGGCAATTGCATGGAAGGGAAATTTAACTACACCGAGTTGGAGAGACGGCTATGGCTTATCAAGAAAACCCTAGATGCTGAGACTGCAAGATGGGCGGAGGAGGGTCTGGTAATCAAGAAGAGGGAAGGTACCGCTGCTGCCAATCTACAAAGGCAGTATGAGCAAGTGGTGGAATCATACAAGCGGGATAAGAACGTCACCTTGGACATCGAGCTCGCCGACAAAAACCCCTTCGTCTGGAACATTACATATTTCGGACGACCAATGACCAACTTGGATGGCGGTTTATTCCGGATAAAGCTATGCTTCAGTCCCCGATTCCCTGAAGAGCAACCACGGGCCAAGTTTGAAACGTCTCTTTTCCATCACCGTATCGCTGCCGATGGCACTCCTTGCTACACCACCAGACGCCCGGAGGATGCCAAGTCGCACATCGAAGCCATCATCGAGGCTCTAGAAGAGGAGCATCCACCGTATGATCCGAGAACTCTCGTCAACCCCGAGGCTGCCAAGCTATTCTGGGGCTCTGAGGATGACAAGAAGTTGTACAACCGAAAGCTGCGCAGAGCTGTTCAACGATCTATGGAGTAAGTATTTCCCTCTGCACTAATAGAATAGTATTAACGCGTTACTAGAGAGTAATGTCTGCTGGGCCCACCCGTACATGATCTGCTCTGTTTCATAGAACATACATTTACGAGCTCCATTCTCTGATTGGTATTGGCGTTTTATCTATTAAGCCGAGGTTCTGGGATTGCATTTATGGTCAAGCCGGGCGTCCGAACGGGTTATTTCATTAGTGATGGGTTAGGCATGGAGTTTATGCGTACCTGCAAATATGGCTGTAGCAGAGGTTGGGCAGGGTGGTATCTGGGTTCAGAGCGTTTGATTAGTGCTATGACAGGAATGGAACTTGCTAAACTCCTTAGAAATTGCACTGTACATGTGATTATTTTCTGTTTGGGTTATTATACAAAGTGCTATATGTGTACAAGCCCTCCCAAATAATTATTAGTTTCAAATACAAATCCATCCCGTTCCATCCTACCCAGACAAAGAATCAATTACTGATCTTTCTTATCGCCTTCCCTCGTCCTCTCCTCCTCAAACCATGCAACAGCCCTATTAATCCCCTCCTGCAATCCCACAACCGGCGAGTATCCAAGACGCGTCCGCGCCTTGCCACAATCATAATATCTGGTCATGCAGCTATAACGAACCTGTCTCCTGGTCAACTTTGGCTGCTTTCGGGCAAACCAATACCCCCACTCCATAATACCACCCAACAAGCTTCCCACGTCCTCACTAATCTCCCACACATGTTCCGTGCCCTTATCACTCCCGGCTGCCTTCCACACGGCGCGCGCGAAATCCCAGAAATACACGGGCTCGCAATTGGTAATAAAAAACACTTCACCGTCGACCTTCTCATGGTCGAGGACGGGTGTGGAGATAGCGGCTGTTTGCAGGAGCGCAGACGCGGCGAGAAGGTGTGCGTGTGCCACGTTTCCGACATAGGTGAAATCGAAAAGGTTTTTGTTCTCTCCTAATTGGAAACCGGTCTTTTTGTCATGGAAAACTTTTACCATCGGTGGGATTAATTGCACGTCGCCTTCGCCGAAGATTCCTGCGGGTCGGAGGGCGCAGGTTAGGAACTTGGCTGGGGTACGGTTTGCTTCTATGACGATGGCTTCTGCTTCGGCCTGTGAAGGAGTGGATGTTAGCATATGAACCTATATTGTGCTTCTTTGGTCACGAATATCGCATCCAGGTGGAGCTTTAAATGGTGAGCCTAAAAGGGAATACATGTACATACTTTTGTCTGCGAATAATACTCCGTCTGCTTCTTTGGATCTATAACTGGCCATCTCTCATCCGCGTTGACCAAATCACTCGCATTGTCTGACACCACACTCGCAGAACTGGTATACACCAGCGCCTTCACCCCCGTCTTCTGACACGCCTCTACCACGCATTTGGTCCCCTCAACGTTCACCTTGCGATAGAGCTCTTTCGAGCCTCCCACCAGCGTTGGTGATGCTGTGTGGATCACCACATCTGGCTTGACTTTTTGGAACACGGCAACAACAGCATCGAGCGATGTAATGTCCCCGTTGTAATAGGCTACGCCATCAGATTCCGGCCGGCGATTGCGAGAGGTGTGGAGGTCGAGCACGGATACTTTGCTGGTCGTTGTTTCGCTCGAGATAAGGAGGTTCACGATGTGATGGCCGAGGAAGCCGCAGCCGCCGATTACCAGGACATTGCCTAATTTCTGGCTTGTGGGAGCAGCCATTGCGATGTGATGCTGGTTTTTGTGGAATTGGAGTTGGAGGCAAGGGGTTGCGAGATTCAGTTCTGGATGCAGGTAAGGTTACCTTGACGTTAAGAGGTCGCTGATTGCTGTGGAAAAATTACGGGGGTAGGGAATAGCTGCCAATAGCGCTTACTCCGCACTCGGGTATACTTAACCCGGAACTTAACCTTAATTCAAGTTTCCACTGCCACGTTAAGCCGAAACGAACCTCAACTCTCGTTTCATCACGGTTATCAATATTCTCTCCTCTTCGAGGTTTGATATCTAAAACTATAGCTACTCTTTACGGATCAGGGGACTCGACCATTCTGGAGTTATTGGGACTATAATCACTATCACCAACTAGCTCCAGTAACTCATCTCAATAACAGCCAAGCAACTTTAGTGGCCCTCTAGCGGAATTGATCAACACCATGATGATGGTAAGATGCAGCAAGAAAGCATATTGAAGAATAGCAGCCGGTAAATTCAAAATAAGAAGCGAAGAAAGACCGATAATTGCGCATATAGGAGCTTTCATAGCCAGTTAAACGAACTTGATGATGTGGTATTTGGACTCTATGAGGCCGCACCTTCGGAGGATCCGTAAGAGGGGTCATCTGGGGACTTGGTCGCGAGCCCAAAGAGCAAATAGATGGAGATTGGTCGTGTTTCAAGCAATGCAAAACAACTCCAGTGATGCGAAAACATACTTATCATAACTATATGCTTCAGACCCGTAGAGCCCTCTAGTATTTGTTAACATTCTTGTGGGGCGGGTTGTGGATAGGCAGCTGAAGGATATCCGAACCTATTCATTGTGGAGATACGGATTTCTTTTGTCTTTGTCAAGTTATTCCATAGATCTCTCAACTTATCCCTTCCTAAACCCCTTTCTCCAGAACTCAGTAGGGACCTGGTAGATCGAGTATGCCAGGATCGTGGGTAGGGCTCCCAATTTGGAACTTAGCAATAAACCGTTTTGGGTGGGCTTGGGACGGGCAACTTACCTTATTGGATAGTGTCGTATTCGCTCTATGGGCATAGGGCTTTATCACGTATAACTATCGAAAAGTCTAGATAGAGTTGCGAGGAGATTTGACGTGTTGTAGCACTCATAACTTCAGGTAGGATTGGGTATATTGTTATTGATGTAGAAATGGTTTGATTTTCTTTCACTGAAAAAGAATCCTACCTTCAGGAGCATTTGATTGAGGCCGCTGTTTACTCACATTAGGAAGGGACAATATCGCCGGTGTTTGGGAGAGGAAGAGAAGGAAAACGATTCGAACAGATTGGCCCGCCTAGCGCCGCACTGTCACTCGTCCGTTCCAAATAGAGAGAGAACAGGCCGTTGTCTAGGGAATGCCTAGCTTAATACTCGATCTTGAACAAGTGGAACTATCCCAACTTGCCAGTGTCACACGAAGTCAGATATGTCTAATCAAATATATTTTCGCATCTATGATGAAGATCATTCGCATTCATATTTCATTAACCATAAGACCTCTTGCCAACTTTGGCTTTCGTTTGAGCTTGGCTATCCTGGGCCTTCTGAGCTACGAGCTCCCTCATGACATCCTCCAGCCGATTTACAGCTTCATCACTGATTTGGTAATGGACGACAAGGCGGCCGCCTTCAAAGACTTTTAGTCCGTGTTTCAGGGCATTTGCAATGAAAGCCTCATCAGAGCAGCCCACATCTTCAAGATCAAGCCAGACCATGTTGGTTTCTGTTGGCTTGCTGAGTTTGCCGCCCTTATCAGTCCAAACCTTGGCAACTTTCTTTGCTGTGATATGGCTACCTTTCAATAGGCCATCCTCGCCATTGGGACCTTTACCAAATGTCTCATCGACTGCTACACGGGCGGCTGCAGTAAGAACGCCTGGTTGTCTCAATCCTCCTCCAATGCTCTTTCTGACCCACCTGGCATGCTTAATAAATTTCTTTCTGCCGACGAGAATACTTCCCACAGGAGCTCCCAGTCCCTTTGAGAAACATAGACTGACACTGTCAAACTCTTTGCAGTAGTCAGCCAGCGATCCAGCGCCAGCTACAACTGCTTCCCAGAGCCTAGCCCCGTCCAAATGTAGCTTGATATCATGTTCCTTCGCAAATGCCGATATCTTCCTTACTTCTTCCAGCGGCATTATGGTCCCCCCAAGTGTATTCTCCAGTGAAATCACTCTGGTAGGGGCCCCATGAATTTCGTCCCCAAGTATGACGTTCTTCTCGATATCCTCAAGTGTCAAGTATATGCCATTTTTCGGGACAACCCCCTTGACCAATGCACCACACAAACTAGCCACGCCTCCAGCTTCCCACTCCAATACATGCGCACGGTAGTCGCAAAGTACGGAGTAAGGAGGCTGCGACAAGTGGGACCGCATGGCGAGCTGGTTGGCCATCGTGCCCGAGAGGACGAAGAGCGCGGCCTCGTGTCCGGTTCGCGTGGCAAGATATGATTCGAGATCATTCGTCGTCGGATCTTCCATGAAGACATCGTCGAGAAGGGTCGTGTTCGAGATGGCTGCGAGCATAGACTGGGTTGGAGTCGTTATAACATCGCCTAGTAGCTACTGTATCAGTTATCATCGACCTCAACTCAATTGAGGGGAGGAGGGTCTTACTCCGAAAGTCGAACGCAGCAGGCCCCGGAGCGGACCAGGCATTCCGCTTTTTGTGAGGTTCATCCGTGGGTACAAGGCCGCTTGCGCCATTGAGGCCTTTCAAGTCGTCTTGCGTCACTCTTTCGGTCATGTTTGAATGTGAATATGTGCGAGCTTTTGGCGGGCTGTGGGCTCGGCGGGGTATTATTGTTATCGCTCGGGACGGAGTGCTCGAGATGTACCTGAATCTGGATACCGGAGTAGCTAGCAAGTTATTATTGTGAACAATTGAACTCGAATAGAAGATATAAATACACGTAAGGAAGTTTCCCCTCTGGCCCATCCACCGTCCCACCAAAGTGGGAGGAGTCATAACGGAAAAATATGTAACCGGCTTATTACTAGATGCCGTTTTGGAGAAGAAGTGTACAGAGTAGTACTTCGTACGTACTCGGTACGTTGTATTGTTGTACCACTAAAGTTGCCGATCAATACAATAGGAAGGACCCAGCGAAACGGGAACATAGTGTTTCCGTTCCGTGCGCCATGTCCAACATAACGTTGGTGAAATGAGATTCCAGTTACAGCTCCTGGAGTTCTACCATCTCGGGACTGACAACATTGCAACCCAATTTCGAGCCGTTGAGACTCGGGATGAACTCCCTCGTAGCCCAGGATGGCCGACTGATCTTCCAATCTAAAGCTCTAGAGAACCTGGTCGAGCTGCCACAACAAACGACCACGACCTTAAGCGTGAAGTTTGCGACCCATCCGATGGCCCATGTACCTACAATGATGCCTACCACGGCTTTAAAGAAGCTCTTGCTAAGGCTCTACAGCCCGTAGAAGTTCTTCGAGCGATAACAGATAGTCGTTCAACTGCAGATGTTCCTATCAAGCTAACTCATGGGTCGACCACTCTTACGTTCAAATACTGGTGCGGCGTCATGGTCTGCACAGATTCCAAGGCGATCCAGGTAATTGGATTGCGAGCCAGAGGATCAAAAAGGTTATAGAGACCAAGAACTTATTGCTAGGCTGGTGGCGCTCTGTGGTATGTAATCATTTATTCGCCGATAAAAGCTGTTGCCGATTTAGATCATAGGATTGTCAAGACTAGTTTGGCTTTCCTATTTCCTACCAGGTACCTAAGGCAGGTGGGTACCTTATCTAATGTATGGTACGTATCTTTCCAAGACATAACTAACAATCATGCAGCATGTATTGTCGACTTCATGAGCTCCGACACAAGCGCCCCATATCTGTCGCCGCAGCCTCCAAAACTCTCCCGAACGTCATCTGATCTCATTAAAGGAATGGGATTGAGCGTCGCATGTGTTGATAGATCCACTAATCTACGCAAGAGCTTGATGATCGCCCTAGGGAACCATTTGCGCAGAAGCAATTCCACTTGAAGAGCCCTTGTTTGTACTACGTCGACAGTAACGGTACCGGGATATGTGATAACAATCCTACGTCGGCAGTAGCCATACATTTGCCTATGGTGTGTTCGACTCGCAATACCGCTACGATCCCACCGATAAAGAAGCTCTCGAATTAGGTCGTCGTGCAATTATTGCTGCTATGCACCGAGACACTTACTCTGGTGGCCTTGTTCACCTGTGCTATTTTAAGGAGGATGGATAGGTTGGCTTCAACGATATGAACCACATCGTCCGGGACACCCAGTTGAAGAAGGGCAAATTTTCGAACGTAACAGTAGAGATGTAGTAGGCGGTCTTGGAAACATCCACACTTTCTCGCCCCATAAGTCGTGAATTGTTAATTACATTGGGCACCTAGGTAGGTAGGTACTTATTCCAGGGGTCTCGCGGCTTCTTGCGAAAGTATGTCCGCGAGAGATTGGCCGTCTCCGTGCAACCTCATGTGTACTTGACGTTATATTAATTATGGAGGCGATATGCACTTCCTACTAAATTTACTCATATATATACCCTTATGAAGGGATTTATTTAGGAAGGTGGGTGTACTCAAATCCCCGGTTACTGTACAGTTATTCCCCTTGAACTCTACTCTCCGTACATCTTTGGTTCACTCGGAGCCTACTGTGCAGGTATCTTAACTTAAGTCAAACATGCAAACGCCAAGGGCGGAGGGCTAGATGCGTCTTGTCAACGGTTAGGGCGGACCCAGACCCCATTTCCCCGAGGAGGATTCGATAGATTCATCTCACATGTTGCATGCATAGGCCCTACGTGAATACCACTGCATCGTCCATCGTGCCAAGTTCGTGGGTACGAAGTGTGGCGGCGATTCCGATAGTTTTCATCCCAAATTCCCCGGATAACAAAAAAAGGTAATTTAATATCCATAGGCTATATAGCGTAGTATGAGGTTTTCGCTCGTGTCCTGGTTCTGGAGTTTATCCGTACGGGGTTTAGTGATCCGGCCAATTCTCCACGTGGTACTACTGTACGTACTACCACTCTATCGCCACAATAGAAAGTTTCTATATATAAGATATCAATGATAGTTGCCTAGAATTGGCATTTCCCCCGCTTCTTGTTAGATATAAAACTAGTCTGTTGGCGATCTTAGAAACTTAACTTTTTGAATTCAACCATTTCAACTCCTTTTCTCACATCAAAATGATTTCCCAGATTTTCACCTCGCTGCTAGCTGCAGTCTGCATTATTACCCCAGTTACTGCCACCCCAGTTTCTGCCACCGATATAGATTTAAGCAAGGTGAAATACAACGGTATCCTTTCACGTGGCGGCCAGGGTTGTGACCAGCAACATCCCGCAGCTGTCTCAATAAATGGTGCCGCAGTCGGGTAACTTATTCCCCTGGTACCAAATTCCGGCACATCGTCACTAATATACTATCTCTATAGCCTCGTTGAGTCCTTCCCTCAATTCACAGCAAGCTACAAATCTGGCGATGCCGTTGACAAACAACGCCAATTTTGCCAGGTTGCCATCGACATTTCGTATCCGGATGGACTACAGTACCGCGTCAAGGAAGTGACAGTCATCGACTCTGCCCGTATTAGCGAAGGAGCTTCCGCTATACACGATATCACTCTCTATTTTGGAGGCTGTAAGTCATGTTTATCTTTTCTCGCTCGAAAAGGGCCCCTCTGTTGCTCTTTTCTCTCATACTGCGCCATTTCCCCTTGCATATCATAACTTCTTAGCAACGAATATTGCTAATTGCTTTCCCCTTTGAATAGCCACTGATCAATCAACCGTGTCAAAAACCATCACCGGGCCAGTTGCCAACAACGCAATCCCTTCCACAAACGTTATCTCCAACAAAGTGTGGTCTCCCTGCAACGAGTCCCAGTACCTCAATATCAAGAACGCTGCTCGGATCAATGCAGGTACATCTAAGGACAAAAATAGTGTCAGTATCAAGTATGTCGTTTTTGGACTTGAGTGGCGAAGATGTTAAATCTATGGGTGCTGGTAAAGCGTGGATGGTATTGGAAGAAGTGTGAAAACTAATTTTCATACCACCATTTATTAAACCCTCGGAATGGAATCTATGGTAGACTATAAAATAAAAGTTATACTTAAATATTTTGCTGAATTACCTTTGTATGGATTTTGAAAACGTATGATAGTAACATTCTAGGAAAGTTGGGGAAATAGAACAATAATCCGAAGTTACAACTGGACTAACAGTTTAACTCACCCTTTATATTCAAAATTTCCAGAAATTAGAGATCTTCCAGCACATAACGTTAATGTATATTCTAATATACTGTAGACCATTTTGGTCCTTATCAACCGATGAGGTACACTTTTCACACGACCAGTATACCAATAGTGTCATGTGACCTGGTCCTGTATATGCTTTCTACGACCTTTCTGGGGCAATTATTAAGATTCGATAGGGCGGTATAGGCATCTAATGGTTCTCTGATGAATCCATACTCCCCTTTTTCCGGCAACATGCTATATTGCCGTTAGTAGTGGCGGAGGCGCAGAACTTCGAAACATCCATTTGGCCGGATACCCCTCATATGAGCAGAAGTGTTCGAAACCTGCCTACAAAAACAATCCCACTAATTCCGTGTGATAGGTGCATTTCAACGTCTTCTGGGGCCCACAGGCCTAGATTACAAGTTGCCTTCCTAATTACTAGAAATATGGAAGTTTGGCGAGTAATGTCCCCCACAGTACTAATATAGCTGAGGAACTACCTGCCACGCTGCATGCAGCGCCCGGCGATCCTTTATTCCCTACAAATCAACGTCTATCATATATTACGGTAATACCACGTATGCGGGGTTCTGCAGTATGAGCTTACCGGCGTCTCGTTGTTGCGAAGCCCGACCCCGTCAACCCCATCAACCCCACTTCCTAAGTTGTTCGTACAACTGTTTCCCCTCATCATAGCTTCATAACAAGTCAACAACGCCGCGTAGCTGCGCGACTCCATAATTGAGCATTAGGCAACTATATATGCCACGAGTTCACCCTTCCTCTTAATCTACCATCCTTCGCAGTTTCCCAATTAACTCTATTTTTTAATTTCAATCAGTTATAAGTTTCCAGGCTCCTCTGTTCTATCAATAGCAGGTCTCGGGATATTAAATATCAGCACTCAATTCAAATATGGCAAGTGCCGGCCAAAGCAGTACCGCTGTCACGAGGGACTATGGTAAAAGGACAGTTATAGTAACAGGATCTGCACGAGGAATGTAAGAAGATATACTCTCCCCAATTATCTAGAACCCCTTTTGATTAAATTATAGAGGCAAATCAGTTGCCATCCGGCTTGCGGAAGACGGATATGACGTTTGCATCAATGACATCGCAGCAAACCAGGCTGGAATTGATGAGGTACCGTCTTCCTTATCCTATTTTCCCACTATTTTTTGTTCGCATCTAGACAATACATTCTTGGAATAATATCTAATATCCCCTACCAGACTGTGTCAGAAATTAAAGCTCTTGGGCGCCAAGCCTACGGCCATGCTGCCGATGTCTCTAAACTTTCTGAAGTGGAAGGTTTAATTGCTGCCGCAGTCGATGCTCTCGGCCCCCTTAATGTCATGATTGCCAATGCCGGAATCGCGCAAGTGAAAGCATTGTTGGACCTAACGGAAGATGATGTTAAGCGTATGTTCGAAATCAACGTGTTTGGAGTCTTCAATTGCTATAGTGCGGCAGCCAAGCAAATGATCAAACAAGGAACGGGAGGAAAGCTCATTGGTTGTGCAAGGTTTGTCTCCCTCAAAGTTAGCAGGATAATATGATTATGTTGTGCTAATGAAAGCAAACTAATAGCATTGTGGCTTTCAAACCTTTTGCTATGCTATCCCATTACTCGGCATCCAAATGGGCTGTCAGAGGCTTTACCCAGGCCTTCGCGATGGAAATGGCCGAGCACAAGATTACCGTCAATGGCTACGCTCCAGGAATTGTAGGGACAGCTATGTGGGACCTAATTGATGAGGAAATAGGGAAGAAGAAGGGAGTCCAGAAGGGAGACACAATCAAGAAGTATAGCGATGAATTGATTGCGCTTGGAAGGACAAGTGTGCCGGAGGATGTCTCCAAGTGCGTCAGTTATTTAGCGAGCCCAGACAGTGATTATATGACGGGACAGACCCTGATTATTGATGGCGGTATCGAATTCAGCTAGAGAGTACTTGTAAAAGGATCTCCGGGAAGCCACCTTGGGCTTGAATTTGTGTTTAGTGATGGCACTGATGGAAATGCTGGAATCTAACAACCAACTTGATTTCGCGCTTCATATTATTTTGTTACATGGTTTGATAATTTAATAGCTGAGGAAGCACAGAATTGGATTTTTACCAAGTAGTTTACTCACCTGGCCTGCAATTGTTTTTGCGCCTATGCCCTATCTGAGCAAAGTGATTGATCATAAAACACCCTTTGAGTCGCCGTATCTGATGTCACAGGTCAGAGGAGAAGACATCATCTGACATGCAAAAAGATGTGGGAAGTAGTAAAACAAGAATATTATGGCGAACTGTAATGTAAAGACCCAAGGGAGACCTCTCGCAATTCCAAGAATGAGCACTATCAGGTTTCCCTCCATGGATGAGATTTCGGAAACCGCCTTACAGCTCCTTTTCTTATCCATTACCGAATGACCATAGTTTCTTATTTCCGATTAAAAGGCTCTAGACGCCAGACGATCCCATCGAGGGCGTTCGTAAACTAGGCCCTGCAAAAATGACAAATTATGGTTGGCTAGGCGGCGAGATATCCACTAATCGAAATCCATCTCGCTTAGGGAAAGGGGGGAAGGGGTGAATGGTGGGCGCTTTCCTCAAGGAGAACAATAGGTTGAGGTGAGACCTCATGCAAGGAATCGTGGATTGATTATATGCGCCCGTTCTTAAATTATCAACCTCTTGTGGAAATATGGAAATATCCTCAGGTCAACCACCCAAAGCGGTAAAAATAAGAGACATTGAGAGCAGGTGCTATTAAAGAGTTTTATATATACAGAATCAGCCTGCAATCATTAACTAGCAATAAACTGGACGGTCCTCTTTACTCAACTAGAGTGCCGCTATCAGGTTCAAGATCGAACCAGAAGCTCGATCTATTGTTGTTCGATTGGATTCTCACCGCCATTACATTGCTATTGAGCTTTGTTTTTTAATTCACCCGCAACCTCCTGCAATCACCGCCCCTACCAAGAGTCAAGGCATGCGTCCCAGCCCCAAGTCTTATGAGTTTCAAAGAATACCAGCTAATAGTTGCATGCTTCAGATGGGTCGTTCCAAATATTTAGTTGAGCTTAGGGAGCAGGACGACGGCGTCATTCTGTGGCGAATCATCCTCCGAAATAGAAACGGCGAGCTCTACACATGTGGGGATCATCCATCCCCTATAGCTCCCCACACATCATCAAGAAATCAGGGAAAGATCAGGCGGCACTTGGCCTGGATTATGATCCCGATCAATGGCCGGCATCCCGGCGTCGCCGAGCGCTACACCGTGCGGGCACCAGTAGCTTCCATACTAAGGGAAATCGAAGCATCAGATACTCGGTATGTCGATCCTTCCATAAACGCCGCGGTTCGGCAGGCACTATCGAAATTCCTCGTGTTACGAGCGGTTAGAGACGGGAAAGGCGTGGTTGAGCAACATCAAAGGAGGGCGATGACCATGCGAAGGTCCGCACGCAGGAATCGGAATCAGAGGGAGGGAGATATTGAAGGGATAAGGGTGGAAAGGGTAGATGCTACGGAGGCTGAGGACAAGTTGAAGGCAGACGTTACATTGCGGAGATATCGTTGCCGGGTGCCGAGCGGTTTGAGGAAGTTCTGGATGCTGGAAGAGAGGGAAAAATTTCTTGAAAGTGAAAAGCGAAAGCTGGAGATAGAGCCAGAGAAGGACCACAGTTGACTTCATGTAAGCTCTTCAGCTAATTCAATGTTATAGAAGAGTGTCGGATCTTCCTGTCTATATTTCTTCCCTCACAGGTACCTATATGGCCAGACACGAAGCCTGGGCCTTTGAGCTTCCAATTGCTTCACTCGAGTGAGGTGTACTACAACGATTCTATCGGCTTGTCATGCAGTTTGATTGTCTCTTATGATTTCTCTAGTATATTGCCCTTCCGCTGCTTCCATACAGAAGACACGAGCACAAAATAGGCTATTATCAATATACGTTCGGTATCTGGCTAAGTTAGGTAAGGAAAAGTTGTCAGAGTTGGTAGGACTATCTGGCTACAAAGGTGATAAACAAAGAGAACCTAGCGAACATAGCTATGGACAATAGACAACAGCCAGCGGGCCTGGCGCAACAAGTTAAGAACACAAGTTTTATTCGTCTCACATATGCTTTGTGAGTCTAACAATAACAAACCCGTGCTATACACAGCAATGAACTTCTTGTATGTCTTCCTGACCGCTTTGTTAAACTCACTTCCTCAGAAGCAGCACAGACTCACCGCCATTGTTACCTCCCATTTACTGCAGCTTATATTCTTAAAACCAGGACGAATTCACTATTGTTTTCACTCCACCGCTACATTCACCGTCAAGGACAGCAGAATGGGCGATCGACTAATGGGGTTTCTCGTCCCTCAAGCCTTTCACCTTCCTACAACCTCCAACCAACACCATCTCTGGTAATATCGACGTACCAGCTGCAGCACCAACAACCTCAAGTATCAAGGAACTCACAAAGAGATAAGAAGAAGTCAAGACCATGAACGAGCTAGTCGGTATGTGACGCGTCTCGTGAAAACAAGTAAATTCTCACTTACACGCGCCAAAAGATATCAACTCTGATCTTGCAGATCGGTACGAATGTTTGATCAAACCCAAGCCATTGACCACCATCACCCCGGTTGCATCCGACATTACAAACAAAATCTTCCTGATGGATTCCCCAGAACCGAGCCCTCTGGAGACCGCTTTGCCATCCTCATCAGCTTCCACCGACGAGACTGATGATATGGGCCATGTGGCTAGCGACGACGACGTCGATTACGTCGATTACGACGAGATCTCTCTCGAAGATCCGCTTGACATCGAGCGACAGAACCCCACCCCAGCCGACGCCCTCCCCTCTCCAGAACTGGGGATCTACGAATCTGTCCCACAGACACCCATTCTCGTCTCTGGTCCTATCCCAGCACTGGAGGGTTATCCGCCAAGTCCTCGCCCCAATGCCCGAAAGATTCCCTCCCGTGCTCGTCCCAAACCCGAACTCAGCGCCTACGAGAAGGAGGTGGCCTTGCATAGGCGTCGCATGAAGGAACGAGAGGAAGAAGACATCATGATTTCTGCTGGATTTAGGATGGAGGAGGCACTTATCACCAGCGCAGAGTTGTGGCTTTACCGTCATAAGCCGTTCCAGGAGTATCGAGTCAATGATCCGAGCCCTTTGAGAAAATGCTGGGTTAAGGGCTTCGAGTATGACCTGGATGAGTTCGATCTCTACGCAGGATTGTGGGAGCCTTGGGAGGTAGCCTAAAAGCTTAACGACGAAGGCATCTCTGACAGACTGCGAAATGGTTAGCTATGGTTCATAAAGGTGGGCGGGCAAGGAAGCAAGTATGTTTGTATGTGTAGTAGGGTATCGCCGTATAGGGTATCAAAGGGCTCTATGGAGAGAGACTGTGTAGAATATCGACAATTTCAGAGAGAAAGGGGGGATATGTCAAAAGCTCAGCTCACGGCTTTTCACAAATCCTCTCATTCTCATCGTCCATAAAATTAGCTCAACAATGCATGGCTTTTTCATACCTTACTGGTACTCATCTCCCTGGTAGAATCGAAACACCATATGAATCTCCTAAACTTCACAGATTAGATCCATGACAAATATAATTAGATACCCCTTGAATACTGCCCCATAGAAGCTTATGGCAACAAGTACACTCCTGCCCACTGATCAGCCCTTTCATCTAACCGTCAACTCAAGAGTGAGTGCGCTCTTTTGATGATCGTTTAGCATAGCCCCTGGCTAACGCCTCTTAGTACTATCACCGACGAAACTTCAACGACTCCCGCAGCCTGTCAAACCATCGAAGTTGAACGGCGGATCTAAATTTATTCATCCAATGCCTGAAGATGAGTCAGTGGTACTTACTGCTTTGTACACATCAAGTGTGCATTGCTGCTTACGGCAGTGAATTCGTTCTTGGTTTGCAAGACATTGCCAACACACCATCAACGCGCATCCCTCGCCCGCTCTCCCTCCTGTTGCCCCCCTATTCCCAACCTCCCAAGCGAGATTGACTACTATGCACGTGACAAAGTTCAAGGGGAATCAAAATCAATGGCCTGGATAAGCGGATTAGGTTCGGGCAAGCATCAATCGAGTTACGAGTGGCGGCGTGTAGCGTAGATCGTAGATCATACAATTGCTGGCGCGGTACGGAGGTACCTCCAGTGACTGAAGCCCCTGCCACGCGGTTCTTCTGAGCTCTCTGCGCCTCTCCAGCGCCTGCACTTTGAAAGTAGCGCCGATCATACGGAAGTCCTTCATAGTTGGCCAATTATCTTCGATGGATAGTCTTCTAGGATTAAGTTAAGCCAGCCCGCTGGGGCAGCGCACTGCCACAGAGTGTTTACGGTACGTTATGGGAATGCGCGTAGTAACACATGGAGCGTTGCAAATAATAACGAAAAGGGGCAACCAGCCGCCAGCAGCCAGCTCCAAGCTTATTAGATCTCCATGAGTGCGATGTAAAAATCCCGTGGATGCACATGCACACCATAAGCGAGAACCCAAATCGGATCGCTACGACTTTCCTGGTCACCATCGCGTGTCCCTCGGCACGTTACGTGTCTGACTTCTGTCGCAGGTCCGAGGTCCACACATCAACAAACAACTAAAGCGCCATATATGGATCTAAGCTCAAGGCGTTTTCTCCGTTAGGCGTACTCTGGGAAACCCAACTTGGAATCTCGTGTGGCTATACTTTCCGTTCCTACGACCATACCCTTGATGATCTGCTGGGAGTGGGGCGGGGAGAAAGCGTAACTTGCTGAAGCTAGGCTTCTCCGGAGCATTCCTAGTCGCTACTCGAGTAGTTCGCAGGTACCTGAGACAACCTTCGATTTGTTTCTTCTTTCCCCAGACTTGCTTCGTTATATCGACGGCACAACCAGCGGGTGAAAACTGCTACTGATTGAGGACTGTCAACCGCGTGGTGTGAGGTTTTTGGCTTTTAAAATAAAGGTTTGAGATGCAATGATTCCAAGACCATGCTATTGCTTTTTTCTATTTCAAAATAAATTACATCTTCCTCCCCCGAGCTCCAAGTGGTGAGCGGGCCAAGAACGAAAAGAACTCTGTTCCAAAGCAAGCGCGAGCGATAGCCCTGTCAGTTCCGCCCGCGCCACTTATTGTTTGACGTATCCTGGTATTTCGAAGTTAGAAGACTTTGAGGTAGGCCAGATACGGTTTCAACACACGACGACATTCTCTTCTCAGCCTCGAGCGTTTGATACAGAGCCAAGATTCTTTTTGAAGTACTCTCCAATCAGCTTCTACTCCATAGCAATCAATCTCGCGTCGAGCGTGGAAATGTCTGCGGGTGATACAATGCCAAGATATTGATCCACTAGATGTAACTATCGAAGATTAGATCCCTATCATTCTCGCCTCGAAGTTGCGGTCGATGCTGTGCTAAGCATTAGACACAAGCATTGGAGCCAAGTATGTGGTCGCCTCGACTAGCCTTGCGTTGAAATTGATATGGTGGCTAAGCCTATAGCAGTTTTCCATGATACCTTTGTTGCTACTGGTAAAACTTCTGATGTCTTGGGGCACGCGAGCATTTGCTGGATTGGAACGGAGTTGATGTTTCGAGGTGTGCTCTGTGGATTAGAGATAGAATGGCTGGAAGGGGGTATGCCTCCGCAAATGGTTGTATAAGAGTGATGGATTTGCCTGAATATCATCACCTCTTTAACTCACCTGCATATCATCATCTTCTGGCCTCCTATCCTTCTTCAATCATCACTTGACCAGGGCAACCTCTCACCACCCAACACCTTCAGTTTACTACAATCAACCACACACCATGATCGCATTATCATTTCTCCCCTATCTCAGGGTCCTCTTTTTCCTCCCCAGTCTCACTCTTGCCGCCTCAGCCACAACAAGCACTTTCACCGATACTGATACCGGTATCACCTTCCAACGATTCTTCGGCGCCAAAACACAATTTGGTTTTGGCATCGCCCTTCCAGAAAACCCCACAACAGACTTTATTGGTCAAATGGACTTCCCTACGCCTGCCAATGCTGGTTGGGGAGGCATCTCTCTAGCAGACGAGATGGTGGGCCCCCTTTTGCTCGTGGCCTGGCCGACTGGGAATAATGTGACAAGTTCATTCCGGCTCGCGAAGAATGAGGATGATAGCCCGCCAGTGACCACGGGCAGCTTTGCTGTGTCGCCAATACCACAGGGAACGAGTGCCAATGGGACCCATATGAAGTTTACCTTTCTTTGCCAGAACTGTATAGATGGAAAGTTGGGGTTTGCCGCGGGTGACACGAATTCAGCGGGTTTTGAGATGGGGTGGGCGTTGGCGAGTAAGGCCGTTAAAAATGCGGCTGATCCGGCAACGACGTTGCCGTTTCATAACTCTGGTATGTATTTGCCCTTATACCTGTCTTGAAGATATCGAAGTAGTGGATGACGAAGCTAATTAAGGTTGTGTTTACAGGATTTGAGACTTTCCAAGCCCAGCTGAACCTTGCGCGAAGTGCGAGTTTTGGGGAGTGGGCTGCGATGGCAGGGGTAGCTGCCAGTAACGGGTCGACGACGCCGGTTGCTGCCGCCGCACCTGGGTCAGCGTCAGCTAGTAGTTTTGGGGGTGGTGATGATGATGACGATGATGATGATGATGATGACAGTGATGATGATGACTGAGTACTGCTTTTGTGGTGCGAGATTTGGTGAATGCCTTTTCTTTCTTGGCATATGTATAAAATTCTATAGAGAGGCAACCTCGCAAAATGGAGTTCACTTTTGGGTTTGGCAGGCTCTCTTACTCTTACTTGGCGAGGTACAATGTACATAGCTTTCCGCATCTCGTTGGTTAGTGCTACTCAATAACTAGACGATTATCACGTGCTACACCAGTCCAAATCTGAATTGGGAAATCACAGGAGGGGATGCTGTTGTTCAGGAATTTTGATATTATGTTTCAAGCACAGCTGGACCCAGCTTGGCCGTCTTGTATGGCTAGAACCCCCCCTTTTCCGCCAAGTGTATTTAGCGAGCCCCGGGTTGAAACCAGATATATAATGCATTTTGCTCTGCACCAAGGTGCCAGGTGCAAGGCCTTTATTTCACCATGACATCAAACGGTTATTACTTATAATATTGTTTTCATTAGTGCTATTAACATTTAGATAAGGTAGTTGGTTTGATTTCAGCCCTTAATCGTAGGCTCAAAAAACCCAAAACTTGCAAGGCTTCAACCCAGAAGCTACGCGAGGTAACTGCCCTGGCTTAAAGCATCGCCCGAGCAGCTACTCCGTAGGTAGCCGTCGAGTAAATAAATACTAGAACAACACATTGTCGATTTCTATTTGTAAGACAAAGGAGTCCTCCCTAGTACAGAACAGCGACAATTCTATTGTTTTCTCATTAATAAGCGCATTGCTATCGCAACTCTTTTTGCTGTACTCTTATTAGATCAGAAACGCACTGCAAAAACAACCGTAGTTCAAAATGCATTTAAACAGTACCTTCGCTGGTAAGTCTATTGTACATTTTGACTCTCCATTCCATAAACAACCTCAACTTCGACCTGCTACCCTCATACATCTACACGAGCACTCAACAAGGTACGAACCGCTATGTCCGACGAAAATCCCCACCGTAGGACCATCGACGTGAACTGGCGCCACCCGGCTGACTACTCGCCAGAAGATGATGTTCCAGACGCCAACGATGCGGAGCTTGCGGGCTCATCCAGCAATGCTGCAGGAATGCCTCCCAATGCCTCCGCCGGTCCTCACACGGGGGAGCCAGCACCTGTAGGTCTTGGATTAATACTAGCTGGTGCACCGCAACCAGGGGATAATGATCCGCTAGTACCAGGTCCAATGGGAGAATTAGGTGACAACGATGTGGTGGTCCCAGCTATTGATTGGGAGGCCGTTAATTGGGAGGTTGTATTCCCAGATGTTGATCTGGCGGCATTATATCCAGATATTGACTGGGAAAATGTACCCGATTTGGATATGGATGGGATTCCTGCTATCATACCGGCGGATGACATAGCTAACATTGATCCGGACGAGATACGCCGCCAGGTTCAGGAAGCAATCCTACATCTAGACTATGATCCGCAATGGGCCCCGTATTTAGTCCCTCGACTCCCTCCCAATCTAGGTGAGGGCGATGTTGACGCCTTACTACTAATGTTGCCTGGCATAATTAGAGGTAGCAATGCCCCATCCCAGCGCGAAGACGATGCAGACGAGACAGATGATGCAGACGAGACAGAGGATGCAGACGAGACAGAAGATGCAGACGAGACAGA
>NW_022474206.1:479845-527810 GCF_003357145.1 Venustampulla echinocandica | reverse complement strand
GATGCAGACGAGACAGAAGATGCAGACGAGACAGAAGATGCAGACGAGACAGAAGATGCAGACGAGACAGACGATGCGGACGAAGGTATGAATGATGGCGTTCGACCATCATCTCCAGCAAAGGAACCAGCCCAACAGGCTTCAAATGCCCAAATGGCTAACCTATCGACTCTTAGAAGAAGCATCCGGATCTCCGAACTGAGGGGAAGAGGTGGACGGGCAAGCTTTCTCTACTTCCCTCGGAATCCGCCAAACAGCGGATCGGCTGGATCCAGAGCCTCAGCTGGACCAAGAGGCCCAGGTAGACCCAGAGGCCCAGGTAGACCTAGAGGCCCAGGTAGACCCAGAGGCCCAGGTAGACCTAGAGGCCCGGGTAGACCCAGAGCCTCAGATAGACCCAGAGCCTCGGCTGGGCCGAGCACGTCAGCTGCTTCCCAGAACCCTGGAACGACTACAGGCCCCCCTCGTCTTGAACGAGACGGGGCTTCTTGGAAGGGAGTCGAGGACTCCGAAGAAGACGAAGAAGCAGAGTCTAGCACCGAACCTGCCTCTCAACACGACCCCAAGGAGAAAGGGAAGGGTCCCGCACGGCAGGGTTAAGGAGAGTATTATGATCCGTGTACGCCATCAACATACCCCGACAGCAACAGGTACCCAGATTGACATTAGAGGCCCCTTTCATTCGTAACTGGATTGTATATGAGTACCGCCATGGCTGATGGCCGCCTTGTTTGATTTAGATCTTTGATACGACGTACAGCAAATTGACTTTTCCTCCCTTATGGCTCTATAACCCTACGCTAGTGAGTAAGAATGTCCTTGGATATGACCTCTTCAATTATTACGTTAACCTTATTAGATGTATTCCATACGTACGTGACAACAGCCGAGTTTCCGATAATCACTTACCACTATATAATATTGATTTAATGGGATTGATGTCCATTGCTAATATCCTTAGTATGTTTATCAAGTAGACGCATTACGAGTTTCTTTAACCGGAGGAAGCGGAGAGGTACTAGTGCTAAGACGGAGAAAATAGGTTAGTATAGCTGAGACGTAAGAGCTAGTTTAGATACTTTACCTAGTAATTGTGTTCAAGTAAAGCTTCCCACTATAATCGTATATTCATAAGCAACAAATGTGGCCAGGGTTTCATGTCCATCGCAGGCGCCTTCCAGCGGGTTAAACTTTTCTGTAGCAATTAGGATGTGGTTGCTTCAAGTCGTCGACATCTGTATAATTGTGTTGCGTTTGTTTTCCGAGTCAACCTTCGTTCCTCTTCAAGAGAATCTTTGAAAATGCAAAACTAGCCAACAGCTGATACTATTGCAATAAAAGCCCTAACAAGTACAGGTAGAAAATAAGTTTTGCCGAGGTCTCTTGGATTGCTTTAACTGATCGTGGAAAACTTTGAATGGCATATAGCAACACTTCATCCACGCAATTCCTGTTTTGGCATATTGAGTTGTGGTGCCCTCGTAACCGCTATAGCTACCGTAGAATTTTGCCAATGCGACCAAGTTCACAGACTTGACTTGAACTCTTAACGCGTCACGGTAGGTGATCCGATCTATAAGACAGTGCGGCAACCGAAGACAACAACACCAGCGGTTGGTAATAGTATCCAAAGCTTGGTGCGCGACAAGTCACAATCACCAGCATATCATTATTATCGTCTTTTCAATCCATACTACCCTTGGCCTTGTTATCGGCCCAAAACTGTCCTACATTTCTTCCTTCTAACTCCTCTGAGATCGCCATTGAGTTCCGTTCACACTTCTTCAAAGCAAGATCCGATCTTTCACGAACGTTAGGAGTCGTGTAGGCATTCACCCTACGCATAGCCATCCCATCCTCTAATGCAATCGCAGGAAATAACAACCCGGATGGCCCATCCACGCGATAATCGTACACGGCTAGATGGTGCAAAGGCAAATCCATTCAGGGAGTACGCACGGAGAGCTCGCCAGGTCGTTCGGAGACCTGATCGTTATATAACTGTGGAACCAGCAGAGTTAGATGTGCGAAATGATTTCGGAAGGGAACATCGAGGACTAGCCCATTTCTTGAGACGTGTGAGGAGACTGACCAGTCCGCCACCGTTATTACGATCACAACAACTGTCTGCCATGTCTGAACATTCGACAACCAGGAGACCGACTAACCCACTACCACCAACGGCACAACATTTACTCGCTATGTCTGAAGCACCTACAACCAGGAGAGCGGCTAGTCCGTCAGCAGAAAAACAGCGGTTCGTCGTATCCCGACCATCTATGGCCAGCCTACAACTGTCATCAGCATCACAGGGGCGGCTCGCCGTGTCGCAATCTTCGATAGCCATGAGATCGGCTGGCTCACCACAGGTACAACAACATTTCGCGGCGCCACAACCTTCAATAGATAGGATGTCGGCTCGCCTATCAGCAGTACAGCAGCAGCTTGCACCTTTGCCATTCAATCCCCCTTTATATAGACGCCCGACAGAACTAGATATACAATTAGCTCGTATAGAACATGAGCGAGCGCAGCAGGCCGATCTCAAATATCAGCTCGCTATTCAGATTCAATACAATGAGGTACTGTGGAGACATGGCATAGGACAAGCGATCGGACATGAAGCGCCTGTACGATACAAGGGACCGGTACGAAATCCGTCTGCACGTGGGTCGATGTTCCGCGCCCGACAGCCCGAGCCGATGGGCCTTACAGAGCGGATTGTAACCAACGTGCTAAAGTCCAGAGGATATCCACCGCGGCGTCCGCAGACAACTGAGAATTCTCGTCCAAATCAAATCGAGAGTATTGCAGACTCGCAGACCATGTCCCCTCCAGCAGTACACCAGAGCAGGGCCGAAGTTCCTTCTCCTCTGCCCAAAACAATGACGGGAGTGGTTTCAAACCGAACTTCTTCAACAGACAGCCCCCAACCTAGCGGAATAACAAACAACTGCAGGCCAAGAGAAAGGGAAAATATCGCAGGCTCTGAGATGATGGAACACAGGGGAGCACGTCATAACCCGGGAATAGTTCCGAGCCAGTTCCAGCCGGCGCCACAGAGGACTGGGAATGGTGAATCATCGGTAGACTTCCGCTATCGAGTTTCAGTATCAGAGACTTTTGGTCAGAAATCAATCCAATCATACGTCCAGCTCAGCAGCGAAAGGCCCAGTCCACCTCCGGTCAATAGCATTACACAAAATATGCATTTTCGAACTAGAGATGTGAGTAGCCAAAAGAGACATACACAAGCGGAGCAGAGTGTTCATATCCCAGTACAGCGTGTGCTTGAGACAATCCAAATCCAAGAAGCTCAGACTCAACAATCTATAGGATCAAAGCGATCTGGGGATAGGCCGACTGGGATCAAAACTTTACCAGGTACAGGGGAGGCAAACGCCAGACGCAGGCCCATCGGGGTCAAAACTCTACCCGGTACAGATGAGGCAAACGCTGGACGTAGGCCCATAGGGGTCAAAACTCTACCTGGTACAGTTGAGGCAAACGCTAGACACACGCCCATCGGGGTCAAGACTCTACCCGACACCGAAGAGTCAAAGGCTAGACACAGGGCTCTAGGGTACAAGCCCTTACCTCGCATGGATGAGGCTAAGGTTGAACACAAAACTTTAGGGGATGAAACTTTACCTAGTACAAGGGAGGACCAGGAGAACGAGGCCAAGGAAAATATAACCACCACGAGAGGCTTAGTCTCTGGGCTGAATGAGCAACAAATAGAGCGCCCTAGAAGAAAGAAAGGCTCATCAGATGTCCAAACCAGGGCTGTCAGACAACAAGCCAGTTCGCAAGCCAGTTCGCGGGCCAGAACACACCAAACAAAGGACAAACGCAGAGAGGAAAGTTTACCCGGTACAGAGGAGGATCAGGAGGGTAAGGCCAAGACCGATGATAATATAACCACCGCGGGAGGCTCAGTCTCTGGGCTTAATAAGCAACCAACAGAGCGGCCCAGAACGAGAGGCTTAGCAAATGTTAGTACCATGGTTACCAGACAGCGAGCCAGTTCGCAGGCCAGAACATTCCAACCAAATGACAAACGCAGAGAGGAAATTTTACCTGGTACTAAGGAAGGCCAGAAAACCGAGGATAATATAACCTCCGAGCGAGGCTCAGTCACTGGGCTTAGTGGGCAACCAACAGAGCGGCCCACAACGAGGGGCTTATCAAATGTCAGTACCATGGTTACTAGACAGCTAGCCAGTTCGCAGGCCAGGACATGCCAAACAAAAGACACACGCGGAAAGGATAATACAACAAATGAGCAGGCCACCGCTCCAAAACCTAACAAAGGCCCTGCCAAGCGCAAGAGAACGAGAGAGCCTTCCAACGCCAGTCAATCAAAGAAAGCAAAGACAGATTGAATTGTAGGATATAGAGCAGGGGTAGGCTACCTCCTAAGTGCACCTAGCCTACGCCCTAGAGGTATGTAGGTATATCGCCATTACCAAAGGGCAAAGTAGCGCATTGGTGGGGTTGCGAGGTTGAGTTGCGGAGTGGAACTGGTACAGCGGTGTATTGGGATGTGAATTTTCGGATTCTACCATTAAAAGGAGCATCAGGACTGTACTTTAGCAAGCAGCACCAGGAGTACGAAGTACCGAGCATCATACTAGGAATCGTGGGGACATCGAGCTTATTCAACGTCCGTGGGATGCATGTGCCGCTGTACCAATGGATAGGGCCGGTAGCGAATCCCATGGACGGTATAAAACATCGTTATTAGCGTAAAAGAAAATAAATCCCACTTCTACTTCGATTTCTATTCAATTAAAACAAGATGTGAGGCGTGTGGTAGCGCAAAATGAAGACATGTCGTCCTTCGCTGCCAAGCACCTTACGTAATCTTACCTATGCTCACACTAGTGTTGGGCTAACCGGTTCTGGTAAGCCATGTTCAACTCCCAGCAAGTCCCTTAGGCCGAGGTTCTTCTGCGGCCGACAGCCTGCTTGATCTGTTGCTCTGCGAATAGTTCAACTGAAATTGCATAGGCGGCGTTTGATTTCATATTCTGCCATTTAATCAGAGCACTCTATCTCGTTATATGTACTATATCTTATACCGCCCACAGTCTTCAAATCCGAGTACTTGATTTCCTCGCGAATTTCCAGCCAGAGCAGAGCAGAGCCAGCCCAACCTTCCTCATCTCCAAACCTCTGAGAAGTCGATTTACGCTTCTGAGCGTAGAGCTTTACTATATCGAATAGTCTATCGCCATGGCAGAACAGCGCCCGCAGCCTCAGCAACGAAAGCGCAAGCGGCGGCGTCAGGACAAATCCTCCATCACTGCAAGATTGGTTTTGGACGACCATGTGAGAGGCGATGTTGGTATACTCTCGGAAGACTTGTTCGCCGATTTATTTCCCGCAATACAAGGTAAATATCTACTTGATTTATGCTATGAGGATGGGAGTGAAGCTAACGCCGTATTCGCAGCCGAACCTGATGGTAGCGGATCCTCTGGCCCCGAAATTCTCCATGTTGCGATTTCGCCCTGGACACCTGCGAAGTCGGTTGAAGACTCAGCTTGGACCGTCGTGCCTGTTAGATCCTCAAGCGCCCTAGCACATTCGACCGTCCAATTTTCCCCGTCGTCGTTGGCTTTGCAAGGGTTTGCAGACGCTCTTCAGCGTGTAGCCCCCTCGAAATTGTCGAGTCATAGTCGGAGTGGTATTGAAATTCGGGTGCTAGATGTGGTTCCTATGCCTCTAGAAACCGTGTTCGTTACCATTGAAGCGGATTTAGCTAGACGATTGGAGAATGGCGAAGGGATATTCCACGGAGAACACGTACGGACAAATGGAAAGCGGATTGACAAGCCGTCTTCAGTGGCTCCAGAGGGTCGATTAGCTGCTGCAATTCGGGAAGCGCTAGGTACACTGCAGGTTGTGCATACAGGGGATTTCTTTCCCTTGCCCTTGGCACCCCATCCTATAACGCATGTCCCACCT
Organism: Venustampulla echinocandica; assembly: GCF_003357145.1. Lineage (NCBI taxonomy): Eukaryota > Fungi > Ascomycota > Leotiomycetes > Helotiales > Pleuroascaceae > Venustampulla > Venustampulla echinocandica. Next base: position 521,837 of record NW_022474206.1, on the reverse strand, counting down.
CCTCCCGCCCAAGTTACTTTGTGCGAGCCCGTTGGTCAGGGTATTTTATCACCCACGAGCAAGATTATCATCACTCAGACTGGCCACCATTCAAAACAACACCGCAAGCCTCAAGCATTAGAAGTGGACCGGCCATTAAACGGCATGGAAAATGGAGAGGAGGACGATGCCTCGACAGACCAATTCTATTCCGCAACCGAGGACCGCTATAAGACAGATACCGCGGTCGGCGATGACGATTCTGCTACTGAGACGGAGACTGAGACGGAAATATCAGATGCGGAAGAAGATGATTTGTCAGATGATTCCATGGACGATCTAATTTCATTACAAGTGCCAATGCTTCCAGCTCACAATGCTAGCGGTATATCAACGGTGCAGCCTGGCTCGCCGCGTACAGTCGGACGAGTGACAAATGGTATCAATACTCCAGGCTCAATATTTTCATCATTTACTGCAACGACAGCTCGTGCTGGAGGTTCGAAAGGACGATTGTTCAAAGCACAGGGGCTGATGAGGCAGTTGCCAGAAGAAATACTTCATCCTAAACCGAATGCTGATGATGACGAGGAAGCGAGGGTCTTTGTGGATGTTAACTCGTTGACAAAAATCGGCTGCTTTTCAGGCGATTGGGTACGACTCGAGGTGGCTTCGGAGCCACCGGCTCACGGGTCAGGGCTATGGGGATTGGGGAGTTTCGGAAACATTGAACTGGAAGATACAATATGGCGGCCTGTCAAAGTATTTGGTTTGCCCGAAGGCTACTCCCAGCGGCCAATAACAAAAATTCCAAGCAATAAACAAGGCGAACGGCGAATGTCCTTCTTCGACTCACAAATCCAAAAGCCCTCTAGTCCCACTGTCTATTTATCACCGATATTGCTCGCAAATATGGAGAACATGTCATACTGCAGGCTTTCCCCGCTAAAACGACTTCCGCAAACTATCAGAGCATCACAACCAAAGATCACAAGTTCATCTCGCCCACCATTCGCTCAGGAGCTCACGCTTGTCAAGATCGCAACTCCGCTTTCAACAGAACGAACCCTCCAAAATATCCTCTTCGCAAACTTGAAGGATCATTTTACTCATCGCACGCGCATTGTCCGAAAGGGTGATCTTGTAGCTATCCCGATTGACGAGGATCTTGGCAGAACCTTATATCAGCCATCTGCAAATGATGACCTAGACGTGGATGATTTGTTATCAAATTCCGGCTTGGACAATTCAAAGTATGCCAGGCCTATTAAACATACGGCTGTTGCGTGGTTTAGAATAGGATTCATTCGAGCTGCAAAAGAAGACCAGGATTCAGCCGAGGAAGAAGACGTCTGGGGTGGAACTTCATCCGTGGATGGCCCATCAACTCGGATATTGCAGTCTGGCAGTGAAGGCAGCCGTGTGCCTGCGTCTTTGGATAACCCTTGGGAATATTACCTGAGGCTTAAATCAACACCCAAATCAGAAATCCTCGCAAGTTCCCTGTCAGAGGCTCGAAGACCCCATATAACTTCTCTTCAACGACGCCTACGAGAGTTAATTGCAGCAGCAACGAGCCCTCAAGCCATCCATCTTCAACAACAGCCCCTTGCTATTCTCCTCGTCTCAACGCAACGAAATATTGGAAAGTCGACTCTAGCAGCAAAAGCATGCGCTGATATCGGTCTGCACACTTTCAGTATCGATGCCTATGATATAGTAACCGAAGGCGGAGCTGGTAGCGACGTTAAAACTGTCGCATACTTGGAATCGCGCGCGGAACGGGCCATGTCTTGCGGGTCCGAGTTTTGTTCCTTTCTCATTCGCCATATTGAAGCTTTTACAGCGGATAGGATGATCAGCACACTGAAAGAAATTCTCTCAGGCCTGCGAGTGCTCATTGCCACGACCACAGAGGTCGACAAGATTCCTGATGGTGTCCGAGGCTTATTTACCCATGAGCTGGAGATGACTGCGCCCGACGAATGGGAACGTGAAGGCATTCTCAGAAACATCATTGACGACCAGCCAATCCCTCTAGCTCCAGAAGTAGACCTTGGCGCAGTGGCTGTCAAAACCGCTGCTCTTGTCGCAGGAGATCTTGTCGACGTGGTTGACCGCGCGATCGTAGCACGGAACTCTCGCCTGGAGTCACTGGTGTCATCGTCGTCTGGCGTGGAAAATTCCATGACGGTGCGTGACATTCTGGTAGCCGGCGGCCCCGCAGGTCGCTGTCTTACCAAAGCCGATTTTGACATTGCTGTCGAAGCCGCGCGCAAGAACTTCGCAGACGCAATCGGCGCACCTAAGATCCCCAATGTAGGCTGGGACGATGTTGGCGGGCTTACAAATGTGAAGGATGCCGTCATGGAAACCATCCAGCTTCCACTCGAGCGCCCCGAACTCTTCGCTAAAGGAATGAAAAAGCGATCCGGAATCTTATTCTATGGACCGCCTGGAACTGGCAAGACGTTACTTGCAAAGGCAATCGCAACAGAGTTCAGTTTGAACTTTTTCAGTGTGAAAGGTCCAGAGCTATTGAATATGTATATTGGCGAGTCCGAAGCGAATGTCAGGAGAGTATTCCAACGCGCTCGAGATGCCCGTCCCTGCGTTGTCTTCTTCGACGAGCTTGACTCAGTAGCGCCGAAACGAGGGAATCAAGGCGATAGCGGTGGTGTTATGGACAGAATCGTATCCCAACTCTTGGCAGAATTGGACGGCATGTCAGATGGAGAAGATGGCGGCGGAGGTGTCTTCGTCATTGGTGCCACAAACCGTCCAGATTTGCTTGATGCCGCATTACTACGGCCTGGACGCTTCGATAAGATGCTGTACTTAGGTGTGAGTGATACACATGAAAAGCAATTAACGATTATGGAAGCTTTAACAAGGAAGTATGTGTCGCCAATCCCATTTCTCTCCAAACGGATAGCTAACGAGATTTTTAGATTTACCCTCCATCCGAGCCTCTCCCTCGCTCGCGTTGCCTCTCATCTCCCATTTACATATACCGGCGCCGACTTCTACGCCCTATGCTCCGACGCCATGCTCAAAGCCGTGACAAGGCAAGCCTCTCTCGTCGATGCCAAGATTGCCGCGATCAACGCATCCGCCGTGACTGATAAACCAAAGATATCCACGGCTTATTTCTTTGACCATTACGCGACTAAGGACGACGTAGATGTTGTGGTTACGGAGGAAGACTTTATCAATGCTGAAAAGGAGCTCGTGCCTAGTGTAAGCCAGGGAGAGTTAGTGCATTATCAACGTGTCAGGGCACAGTTCGAAAAGGTTGAAGAAAAGAAACCGGATCTCAAGGGGAAGGGGAAGGCAATTGCTATTGATGGCCCGATATCTGAAGTTAATGGGAGACCAATGAGTAGTGTTAAGGAAAAGGGAAAAGGGAAGATTATTGACCGGAAAGGGAAGGGGAAGGCGGTTGAGAGGTGGGATGATCCAACGGAAGACTATGAGGACGAGGGTATCAATGGCTTTGACAGCAGGCCAGCGATGAAAGGGAAGGCCGTGGATATGGGATTCCAACAGGGGAGTTTGGATGATGATGAGGAGCTGTACTAATATGGCAATGCATAACTACAGGGGAATTGGATGTAGTTACCGTATTGCATGATATACAAGATAGGTATTTCTAGAAATCAAAATATGTACCTCTTGCCAGCCAACCCGGCTGCGTTTATTGTGACAATGGGCCAGATCCCAGCATCGAATGGGAAGATTTTAGGTGACGGTCAAGTGGCTTAGCTACCTGGTGTCGAAATAAATTTCTTGAGAAATTGCATATTTCCCTCTATTTGCATTCTCATTTGCACATTTTTGATAAGAATGCAGTTTATTAAACAGGTTCACATATGTTGCACCTGATCTCATCGCAGCCAGCTCATGGGTCCACTTTCAGAATCCAGGACGCGTAAGCGGCGTAAGTCATATTTTATTACAGTGGTGGCGTACTCGAGTACACCAAAAACCCCCCGAAATGCAACCATTTTTTCCTTCTCCAATATTTTGTTTTTAACCCCTTTCTGAGCAAATGCTGAAGAAAAGTACAGACGGCTTCCCCAGCTTAACCCGGTGGCGCTAGAGGACAGAGCGCTGATCAACAGTAAGCCATGATCTATCCAGTGGCTTCGAGGCCTCGATGCCGCGATGTCTCACGTACCAAACCGGGATCTATTTATTATTTTCTTTTTGCGGAGTGTTCCGACGACACTAATGCATGACATGAGTACTTGTATATAGGTACCCGTAATGCGCCAAATCGTTAACTTTGTGTATGTGATGACCTTAACCGTTTTCCCTTGCATATTATTTCTATCGATAGCTCCCAAAAGCAAACCAGCCACATCCAGAGTCCAGACTCTACAAAAGCCTCATCTATCACATTCCTATCTGTGTTACTCTTGACAATGGATTATTGGCGTTCAATGGGTTTTTTTTCCTGACCCAATGCATACCTATCGGCTATCATGTCAGACAGCTCCAATATGTGATTTTGATCTGCACCTTGCAGATCAGCGTACTACCTACGTGCAACATTGGGAAATCGAGGTCTGGAAATTCAGAAGGCTTGATGGCTTGTCATTTGCTTGATACGAGTCTCGACCCTCTAGTGTGTATGGATGAGTTCCATGGGGATCCTCTTCTTGACAGCCTAATTACGCGGATGCTGTAGTCTAGCCCCTAGAGGCCAATCGAAAGATATTTTTGGTCACATTTCTCCCTTTTTGTTTGCATAGTCGAGGCTGAACAGAAGATCGGCGAGAAATGTCACCTCATTCAGAAGAATTCTATTGAAAGTTCCTTCTTCACGGCGCCGTTGGGAGGGTCTGAGGCTAGGAGGCTCCTCAGCTCTACCAGACTTATGGTAAGAGGAAACCTATAAGATAGACTCTTCCCGTGGACTTTGAATATTTTCCTTTGTCTATCTCACTCAAGCTCCACTTCCCCACTGCTCGTTCAGCATAGTTGACACACTCGTTTTAATACCCTCTTTTTTGCCTTTAATTACCTCCTCCCCACCACCCACTTTCCCTCATTAATAAAACACCTCTCGTCTTCGCAATCATGGTCAAGAATCTCGCACTCATTGCCTTGCTGGCATCACTTTCTCTGGCAGCTCCAACAGTCCGTGTTCTCGATACCAGAAGCCCTGAGGCCCTGAATATTGGCCTTGGACTCGACATCGATTTAAACCTATCAGTTTCTGCATCTGTAGGGTTCAACGCCAATATTGCTGTTGCACTCGAAGCCTGCATCGCCGGTGTCGCATCAGGCGTAATTGACGTGGATGCAAAGCTCGCCTTACTGGCATGGATTCAAGATGGCGGTTCTCGCTTTTTCAACCCATCAGTGTGCAAGGAGATCATCTCATGGTGCAATGGCGACTCTCATTACCAGCTCCCTGCCCCAGTAAGCACTGCCCTCACTGTCGCTCTTGAAGTAGATGTCGCTATCTCTGCTACCGGAGGCTATATGCCATACTTCAACAGCTACATCCAAAAGTCCCACAAGGACGAGTGTGCATGCTCAGTTATTCCTGCGTCTCCTCAAGCATCACTCCTCGAATTCCTCCACGGCTCTGTTGGCGCAGCTTTGGATATTGAAATCCAAGCTGCCCTTCAACTCTGTGCTTCAGGCGGTATCGCAGCAACCCTAAGTGCTTCATCCCACGCATCCCTGTTGGCATGGCTTGAAATCTCCGTCTGTCCACTAGAGGTCGAACTAGTTGCTCTAGTGAGAGCATGGCTCTCCATCGGCACAGGCATCACTCTCCCATCTGCACCATCTCACCCTGACCCCAGCACCAGCTACGTCCTTGATCACCAAACGCAACTCGAGCTCTTGGCCTGGATCGAAACGTCAGTTTTCGCTAGCCTCGACGTTTCCATCCAAGCATCCCTCTATGTCTGCGTATCAGGCGGTGTCTCTGCTGCCCTGGATGTCACTGCCCTTGCTGCCCTTACCACATACGTTTCCGGTCCCAACTGCGAACTCCCAGCAACCCTCCAAGCAAGCATCGAACTCTGGCTTAGTGCCTATGCCGGTGTTGGTCTTGAAGTTGGTACCGCCATCGACGCATACGCATATGTCAATGCAGGTGTCGACATCGAAGCCGAAGTTGATATCTCCGGCCACCTGTCAACTGCCTCCAGCTCTAACGTCTCCTCCTTCTGCTCCAGCCACGGCGAAGGTCTGCCAACCCATGTGCTAGACTGCCTCAACCACGCCTCCCAAGGTGGCCTGGCTATCGATCTCGAAATCGAAGCCGCAATTGCCCTAGCAACTTTCCTCGCTGATGAGTCCTGCCCACTTGAGGCGACCGTCCGCGCTACTCTCCTCGTTTGGCTCTCAATCGGTGGCTTGAAGGGTGTTACGCTCGGTGCTGATGTAATTGCTGTAATCAAAGCCGCTGTGGATGCCGGGTTGGCCGCTGAATTGAGCTCTGTCGTCAGAGGTGCATTGGGCCTTGCGGTCAACGGACAAGTAGCTGCAGTTCTAAGTGTTGCTGCCAGAGCTGAGGTGGCAGCATTCTTACTGGTTGATGTTAAGATTGGAGCTGTTCTGGACGTTGATGTTGTGGCAAGCGTTTGCGGATGGCTTTCTGGAGTTGGTATTTCTCATTAAGAATGATGAAGAAAGATATAAAGGCGAGAGTTGTTGGTTAGGCCCTTAGAAGTTTCAAGTAGAAATATTTTGTCAGCTTGTAGATATTTTGGAGCGTGATCCTCCGTAGAACACGGCTATTAATGAATATAATTCCGATACCCCTCGATCCGCCATAAGATGTTAAAGTTTTATGTTTGATTACTCGCTCACATAGAAGAAAGCCAGGAGATTTAACTCATCTGCAATTTTTATTGAAACTCGCCCTCTACCAGCCAGTCACTCAGATCTTTTGTAACATCCCTTGCAAAACATCTTCTACTCTTCCACCATCTCTCCCTTGTCCCGCACTCCCAATACTTTAATTCCCCCACCTGGGCTTCCAACTCACAACATAAAACAATTATAAGAACTTGTTTGATTAACCCATTCAGCTGGAAGATTCGTTGTGCCGGAAGGAGGATCAAATTCATCGCCACCACAATGGAAGTCACTAGCCATCCCCCCAACTGTTAGCTTCCTTTCCTTTCCATTAATTCCCCCTTTTCCTCGTTCCTCCCTTGCCCTTAGAATAGAAACAAACAAGAAATACGTACTCAAACAGCATACAGAATATTCCCGGAACCTGCGCCACATTCACACTGCTGATGGTCTTATCGAAAGTTTCATTCACATTCGTGCATGAGCCCCAGGAGGTAAGGGGGAGATCCGTACACGGCGCGGTCATATTTGCGTTGACGCAGCCCTGAATAGGGGTGAGGGTACCATTTGCGAGCTGCCGGGGAATGTACTACATCAAGTAAGTTAAGTATAAATTGAATAGGAATAAAATATCAAGACAGATTCAAACTTAAACATACCGATCGCCCAAGAGGAGACCCAGAAAGTGATACACGCGCTGCTTCAACACCTCCCATCAACACCAATGCCATAACCGATATAAACTGCATTTTCGTAACTCGTTGTTAAGGGGCAAAGATATCTGGGTGAGGAGTAAATATGGCTAAGGTATTTAGAGATGGGATAATCGACGAAGTATAAAGCTAAAAATGGCCAGGAGAGTGGTAGTATATATAAGCTTTTTGACTGATGCCAGTTACCATTTGGCGTGCGTCCCGACCGTCTTATATACCTTATGTGCCTATCATATCCACCATCCTCCCAGCCAATCCCTTACCACCGATAATGATCGGGTCCCAGAACGTGGCCTCCCACCGGAACGTAGCGGACTTCGCATGGTCCCAATATGCCCGTGTACCTCAAAATAGATTTATTTCTTAAGTTTATGGTGGTAGATTTTTGAGGTTGCCGTGATGCGAGATTTGTATATTAGCCTCAGGGATATTTTAATATAAAACTGCCTGTTCGTCCAGGGGAGATTTTCCGCTTCCGCTCTCCGGGTGACACACTCCGAAAAAGCTTGTTCGATAATAACCTTGTGATTAGAGTGAAATATTGATAGATACGAGTCCGTGGGACTTCGTGATGTGCCGTTTGTGGATAGGCAGATAAATAATTACGACTGCCTAGCAGCGGGTTGTTAATACCATGCAAGTAATTGTGTTGCTGCCTACCGAACGCTCTGCTTTCGGAGATGGTAGGGCTCGGATGCTGTCACCGAAGGGTATATGTCTGCAATGTCGCCCAATGAGGTAATTCACGGATAGAAATGGCTCGTTGGAGGATTGTTGTGGCCAGAAATATCTATTGCCATGTGTGTCTATCCCTTTTGAGTACCGGAAGAGCGCTTTGGGAATAACTGCCAATAACTACAACCTCGAAGAAGGTTCACCGAAAATATTCAAGAATGCCCCGTGGACTTCTTCCGTCAGATCGCTTGCCTGTAAAGACCTCCCTTTCTTTGAAAACGCCAACCTTGAGCATTCCTACGATAAGTCAGTAAGACAATCAACACTCCACACATCAGATACAAATATTCTTTTTGACAGACTTACCCGAGTCAAACTGCTCCCCCCAAAAGCCGCAAGAGCCAGCAATTCTTCTTCCCCCAAATCCCCTTCATGATCCCAAATCTTATCCAAATACGCCTTTCTCCACCCCAAAAATGTCGCCAAACTCCCCGTCAGCGTATCGCCCTGTCCACCACTCCTCTTTAAACCCCCCTCAATATCACTCACAAGCGTACGAACGCCATTAGAAATCAGATCCTGCTTCCCCTTCTGCACAATAGTAACGCCCCCAAAGGCTTTGGCCAGCGTTTCGACATCCTTCCCTCCCGCACCGCCCTGTGGTTCAATGCCCTTACTCTTACACAGACGCGCGAATTCCACCACATTGGGCGTTAATATGCATTCTTTATAACCCTGTACTAGCTCCGGTCTTGTTTGTGCGAGGTTGAGACCATCGGCATCGAGCACGAAGGGCATGTGGTTCTTTTTCGCGGCTTCGATTACTCTGGCGCATGTATCGTGCATTAAAAGGTCGCGCCCGAGCCCAGGGCCGATAACTAGGACGTGTAAACGTGGGAGCATGTCGATGACGGGCTGGGCAATTGCGGAGGGGTTTTGTTTTTCGGAGGAGGTGGCGTGGGGGGATTGTCGCATTAGGGGGTGAACCATTAGGTTGGGAGAGTAGGTTTTTATTACTTGGGCTGCTTGCGGCTCGCAGATTACGTGGCTCTGTAATAGAAGAGGTTGTTGATGTTAGCTACTTTACTAATATAGAATTGAATTGCAGGGAGGAGGATAGGGAATGCATCGAAGGACTCGGAGAGTACCATATCTGCGCCTAGTTTTGCGGATGCCATTGCGGAGAAGTATGGCGCGCCGGTATAGTCTTCACTTCCACCTATTACAGCAATCCGACCCATTTGCCCTGATATGCTACTAGTGTTAGCATTCCACGTCCGTCTTGCTGTGATCAGGCAAGATAGTCTTGCCTTTGTGGAATGATTGCAGCATCGGAGGGATCATTTTCTTGACTTTCGTCAGGATGTCTCTTGTTTTTGCAGACATTTCGGGGGCGTCTCCTGGCATTTCCAGGGAGAGAGGTAGGAGGAGTTGTGGTTCTAGTTGTGGCCGTAGTTGGAAGTATGAGGGTTGAATCTGGGGGTTCTGAGCTGTGAAGCTGCTGGATGATGTCACAGGTGAAGCGGCCGCCTCGGTGTTTGATATAGATCGTCAACTCTACCAACCTCCAAAACACAACACGATATTTTCTAATTTCAATTTCACGCACAGTATTAGACTTTAGATAAAGCAGTGGTGATGGAAATTATATCATCAAATTTCAGTCCCTAGAAGATGCATAGCAAGTTTAGTGCAATAATGTCAATTCACGATCTGTGCAGGCAAGTATTCAGGAAATGAGTGGCTTAGGATATATAACATACGAAGGAGTGCCTTCTAAGGGTAAAATATACAAAAGAAATTGAACGATTGAATGTATATCGTCAAATAATATATCAACACTCCAATTCAATAACACCAGATTGGTTCGCCCCCGCCTTAAACCTCAAAAGCGCCCCCGCTCATCCTCTGAAATATAGGAGCTTTAGCTTCCCTCTTCTTCAACATAAAAACAGGCTTATTCCCTTGCTTCTTCAACTTCTTAAACACCATAAGCGGCTTCTCGTCCAAGCCAAGACATCGGTCCTGGTCTGGGCATCGGATATATAATGAATACTGCTGCCAGCGGCCTTGGATACCGTATTTTGCCATGGCGACAGGGAGGACTTCTGAGGTTGGGCTATTCATGCTGACGCGGAAAGACTTTATGAATTCAGCAGACGGATTGCTGCAATTGGCCTGCGGCTTTTCTGGATTTGTTGGTCTGGTGGGGAATGATTTCCGGACCCTTAGTGGGGTGGGAGGGAGTACGCCGTCATCGAAGTTCCCCCAGCTGGGAACTATAATCGGAGATAGAGTTGACATTGTCCGATTCTGTGCCTCGCTTTGACATCTGCGCAATGGACCCGGGGCTCGTAAGTTCTCATTGTTCGGCTGCTCACATTGCTTGTGGATATCTGACACTCTTCGCTCCATCTCCCCGACTAAATCGCTTACTAGATGTCCAAAGCGAAGAGAACGGAGAGTAGCAAGTCTTGCCCGTGCTTGGTTGCGTTTGGGACGAAAATTCGGGTCCTCTTGGAGATGATCGTCGCTCTCGTTGTATTGTTGCCGGCGAAGTAAATCGTCGTATATGTCAGTACTCAGTCCTTGAAGTTGGCTTTCCGATAGGGCAAACAGCTTTTCTCGGGATGGACGAGGAGCATAGGCAGGAATTCCGGTTAAATATGTTTTGAGGGCGGTGTAATGCTCTGAAAATAGGTTTTCAGAGAGAGGCCCGTAGACCGATGTCGAACGTCGAACTACGGGCTCGGCAGGTAGTTCGCCAGGTGGGTTGTTAATTGCTGTTTCCATATGTTGATCGCTTCCTTGCTCTGGCTCCTCAAATACCCTCGAGATAGTCATTTGAAATGCAGCTGCAGCTTGAGATGGCCTGTTAGTCCTCCTCCGCGTTCTCGCCGGCGATGCGTATGGTGGTGGGCTTTCGTCCGAAGATTCCTGGATCTCGTCTGTCTGGGTCTGGGTCTGGTCTGGCTGGGTGTGATCAAGTTGTTGTATTTGCGGAAATTGACCGAGGGCTACCGATTTAGATATATCTTCTAAGCTATCGATGAGACCTTTAAGGTTCCGCACTTTTTCTTGGAACTTCCTTGCATCTGAGATGGCCCACTTGGCTAGGCTTAGGAAGGACCTTGGCTTGTGACTCTCATGGTTGAACGACGGGAGTGACGGGAGAGAATCGCGGGACTTGTAGCTTTGGAGGAATCTTGACGGGTTTCGAATACTGCCTGTCGAGGCATGCTTTTTGGGCTTGAGATCATATTTTCGGCGGAGAATATTGATCTCGTTCAATATGACTGCAATGCTGTTCACAGCTCGGGTAATAGGCTTTTTAACCTCTGGCCGATCAAAAATTCCATGGTCCCCGCGACCCGGGTCATCGATATGAATCCCGACCTGTCCTGAATCAGCAAAACGTAGAGTATAGAAGTGGTTTCAGAGAGCATACTGATTCTGCCCAAAGACGGATCCTCAGTAACTGGAGTGAAAGCTCCGTACACAACAACTGGTATTCGGAGCCAAAGTCTTGGGAGGTGAGGATTGACTTTAAGCTATTGCTAGATTCTCGGACGAGAGATGTCACTGATGATGCTGCCATATCTATGAAAGTGTAGTATGGATCGAGGCTAGGTGGAGAAGTAGAGCATCAACAGCACCGTGATGCTACAGTATGACTTGGCTCAACATTAATAGTAAGACGTTCAAGAAGCAACTGTGACCTTTCGTTTCGCATGCTGCGGTGTTGGTAGTACGGCCGGTGTAGCCAACCCGTTGGGTATCTTTTTTAAGAACAACATCGAGGAGGGATTTGTTGGTACTAAGTACTTTTAGGTGCCTGGGAATGCTGCGGGGGAAACAACGTGGGCATGACGAGAAGGTTTCCCGATGGAGGCCTTCTAATGCTCAGTTGATGCCAAAGGATTTGCTCGGGGCTTAGAATATTCCTACGACTACGGGCCAGTCCGTGCTCCGGAGCACGAGTGGTACCCGTGAGGATCGTCCTTTTGACGTTGTTGACAGGATCGCAACCTGACCGATAAACACTCCGCCAATCACCAGCGCGAGCATCGTGATACTTGGCGAACGAAGGATCGGGCTGGGAAACGGTAGCGAACCCGCTGAAACATCGACCGCTGAATAGCCACTGGTAAGCCACGTTGAGGCAAGTTGGTTGGCAGGTGCGGCGAAGCAGCACCAGGCAACATGTTGTCGTGAAGCCCGAGGCCCCGTGAACACCGGATGTGAGAATAATTACTTAAGAAACCAGCTCCCCATCCCCGAACGGCCGGGAAATGCTCACCTCGAGAGAGAGATATGTTCTCGTTGCTGACGACAATGAGTAATAAGTGCATGTATCCTAGTGTCTCACTGGCATCTGTCGTCGTCATTCATGGCACTGCAGAGGTGAATGATGGGTAATCATGTAGTGATATGTCCCGATTCCTGAAGTCTCTCTCATTTGTGATGGAGGCGTCCTCCGCCGCAGATAGTTTCTGGAGCTTGCCCCTATGGCCGTAATAATGTACTCCATACTTCGGACTAGAGTTTTAGCTGTCTTAGCAACGCCCATAGATAGGTGCCTACGTGCGTAGGTAACAACATTGATGCGGCGAAGAATGAGGTGAGGTTAGACCACCGTCACCGTCACCGTCACCGTCATGCGTTCGCGCCGCCGTTATACAGGCGATCGTCAGTCAGTCTTTCCTATGCTCATGAGGTGAGGGGTAGCAATAATGTCGCTGATGAAGGGGCAACGCGTCCTTCAGACCTTCTACGTCTTCCAAGGTGTGTTCCTTGCCTTGGATATTACTGTGCATTGTTATGTAATAAACATGTGGAATTGCAATATATGTACGGAGCACCCCGTACCCTTCGTACAAATAATGTCTTAATCGCAGGATCGGTTCACCAGGTTGAGAAGAATAAATAGCCACAACACGGGCATTGCGCACCGCCATTGGTTCGTCGCAACTCTGAAACCGGCAGTGCAGCCCAGTGCATCCCTTCGGGGTTCGCAGGCAAGGTGATCATGATAAATGCTAGGGATAAGCAACAGGGCCCTGGGCGCCTTAAGTCTTATTAACCAGTCTCGAAATACTTTCCATGGGACTTGGATGCCGCTCCGGTCCCTCCGGACTTTCTTAGAGTTCTGAACAAGCCTTGAGTTACTTGATCCTGATGATCCTGATCATGTCTTTTGTCTTTTGCCTTTTGCCTTTTGCGCCGCAGACACTTCCATCAAGAACTTGTCTTTGCGCTTGGATGCGTGGCGCTTGGCCGATTGGAGGAAAACGTAAACAAAACGTGGGCTTGGTGCCCCTCCCCCTTTGTGGCGCTGTCGGCCCCGCAGAGGAGGTTGATGTTGATGTTGATACGTGGATACGCCCCTGAGAAAGGAAAGAGCAGGGCAGAGGAGGGAGCAGAAGTGACGGGAGGGCTTGCGGAGAGCAATAATAATAATAATAATAATGAGGAAGAGGAAGAGAAGCTCAAACGAGGAACAACAAGAAGAGGTACGAGTATAGCCAACGTTTGCAATTGCAATTATAATTGTACCTGTACCTGTAACTGTAGCTGCCATTTACTTTCGTACCCCATATTATATTCGCCCACATATTGGGTGTTCGTCTTGGTTCGTTCAGTAAGGTAGGTACTTACCTACTTGGGTTACTACGACCCTATTTCTGCATCATCTATCGCCGTTTGTTGACGCGTTTGCAAGGAAGTCGCGACACACCCAAGCCCAGCCGGCGTGCCTAAGACTCTCTAAGACTCCAAGTGTCAAGTGTCAAGTGTCAACACCAAACACCAAAACACCAAAACACAAACATTCACTTTCGCTTCGCTGGTCTCGCTGGTCCTTTGCTCCTCCTCCACTTTCGCCTTTTACCCTTCCCCTTCCCCTTCCCACTGCTTCTCCGCATTGACTCGCACGCTCATTCCAATCTCCAATCTCGCTCACACTCTCTCCACCCGCATATTTGGCCAGCTATTCTGCCCTTCTACAGTACGTATTCACACCGCGACTCCTGATTCCGACCGGACCCGCGACTACGAAGTACAGCTTAGCTGTCGTACACCCTCAATTGCGCCCTCATCTTCTCCTGCTGCAGCTACAACGGCCACGACCCCAGAATCTGCATTGGATCACACCGCAGCTCTTCCCACCGCCCACCCACCACAAGATGGCTCTCCAGAGCACCTACGAGCGGTTTCTCGCATCGCCCAACCCTGCTCTCCTCGCAGACAATGCGTCCCTTCACTACATCACCACCCTGACTACCGTTACCAGTGCCGGCGAGATCATCAAGCACCTTAATAATCAAACCCACGAGCTCGCGAAGAGGGAGCAAAAGGTTCTCTCGGCCGTCGAAGGAACAGATTCGTTAGCAGTAGAGATCCACACCACCATTGAATTCTTAACGGGAGGAGGTGCTTATCTGCCGAAGTTGGATGATAACTTCCTAGCTGATCGCCTTGCGACCTTACCAATTGTATGTTAGGTGTCGTTTTGCCCCGCCGCTGTCTACGGTCGCTATTCTATGCTTCCCGTTCTGTGCCTCTGCTTACTTTTTGCCTCCTCAGATTCACATCGTCGCCTTCGATGCCAACGGCCAGATTCTACAAATCCGGCAGAGCTGGGATCAAGGCTCTCTTCTCAAGTTGATCGATGTGATCGGCAGCACCGGCCGCAATTGGCCAATCCTGGATGGAAAGGATCATATCAAGTTGATCAATTCGAGTGTTAAAAGCGCCGGTACATCGCCCGCTGGTGGAGCTTCAAATTCGAATGCCGATGATCAAGGTCCGAGATCCCGAGGCGACTCTACCAACATCACACGCGATCCTCATGCAACATTGTCTCTATTTGCGCCGCGCGAGAAAAATGGCCAAGATGCCCTCCCAGCCGTGGTTGCCCCTCGCGCCTCAGCGAAACCACCACCTCGCGAGTACAGCGAACTCTTTGTTGGAGGGTATACAGAAGACGCCTTACCTAACCGTACCAAGGCGTCTGCCCGCGAGCCCTCGGAATCTCCCCCTAGGGCCATTGCTTCCAAGGTTGGCGCAGGCAAAAATTACTCGCCGTCGCGCATCTTTGATGTCGATCCCGAGGAAGAATCCTCGGCGGCTGTAAAGAACCACTCCGCAGCCCACTTATATCGCGCCAACCCCAAAAAATACCAACACTTTGACTTCGGAGATGGCAGTGAAGAACCAGAAGAAACCCCTCGTCAGCGTCCACTCAAGGCAGTCAAGTCGAGCAAACATGGAAGCCAATGGGGTTTTGATGATTTCAACACCCCTGCAAAGGTTGTCCCAACTAAATCCCTGCGCACCAACGACGTTAGACACTGGGGAAACAGCGATGATGAGGTTATGGATAGCCCTATCAAAGCTAAGAAAGTCGACAAACCTCGCCCGACTCTAGAACACAACTTTGAGTTCGTAGATGATGGCACGCCAGAAGGGGATCGTCGTCAGACTGGACGGCCTCGGGGAGCAGGTCAAAATACCGGTCTGGGCCTGTACAAGAACAACCTATACGATGACGAGAACGGTGGTGCTATCGGCGAGGAGGCTAAACAACAGGTCACGATTGCGAATGTAAAGGATCGCCGCAAGGACTTTGACCCGCATTTCGCTATGACAGATGATTCTCCTTCCGGAACACCTCTTCCAGGAAAGAACTTTGCGTCAGGGGATAAAGAGCCATTGGCCGAGGCCCCTGATGCGGAAAGCAACAAGCAGAAACCCCAAGGCATTAATATCGCTGGCGACGGAATGGGCGGCAGGATGGGTACTGGCAGACAATGGGGTTTCGGGGACGACAGCGATGGGGAGCAAACCGGCGGTGTCAACAAGCCGTCAAAATACAAGACCGGGAAGACATATGGTAAAGGCCAAGGATCCGGCGGTGATTTCTGGGATTTCTAATTCCAGCGATTTCTTGAGCGGAACTCGACGGATGTCACGGTGTGCATTGAGTATCACGGCTTATTAATGCCTAATGAGTACAAGAGTATGAGGTTTATGACTAAGGGTGCTTTTCCTTTCTATTGTATATTTCTTTTTTTTTGTTGAAGGATATGGGCCGTACGATACAATCGCTTCTACTTTTATTGTTACATTGTTACTAGTTCTGCGGCCTTTTATTTTGCCCATTGCTCGCAACAATATCCTGATAGGGAAAAGTTGGGGATCGAATTTGTCGGTGTGGTTTCGGTTCTGGAGGTTTAGATTGGACCTGAATACCTAAGAGTGGAACTGAGGCAGGGGAGGGAGAATGTCAATAGGTCGAGTGGAATGGATGTACGCAGTACGTTAGTTATTATTGTCAAGATAGCCAACCGAGTCTGGTAAAATAAAAAGGTTTACTTGAGTAAAGCAATATCGACGGCTTCTCCGCTGATATCCCCTTGTAGCTATAATGTGAGGTGAGAATTTTCTATTACTACATCCAGAAATATGTATCCGCTGAGGGTTCAGCTCCTCATTAGGGGCTTCTCTAGCTTCCGGTGTTTGGTTTACCCGCCTTTCCAAAAGAGGCCTCTTCCGCGAACAACTAAGCATCGATACACCCAACCCTCTTGAAAGGTACTCTTGAAAGGTAACCCACATTATATATTATCAACATATTACCTCTTACCTCCTGGTGTGTCTCACTAAACAACAACTTCCTCACATCCCCTCGGTGTCCTCACCCGATCCTTAACATCACAGGTGATCCACAGCACATCCCTAACCTCCCTGCCCACCTGCTCAATAACATCCATAGCCCATACTACATCCAGATGCTCATACTCCTCGATAACCTTCTGGTGCACGACTCGGACAAATGGTTCCCTCCCATTCTTAAATCGACGGACGAGTTTTCTTCCGTCGACTAGGGCGTCTGCTCCCGAGACCCAAAGGGCGAGGGGGGGCATGCGGGAATCGTACCAACATGTTTGTTCTATAGACAAAGGCTTTGGGGGTGAATTATTCGTTGCACCGAGGGAAAAATCAATCGCCGCCATGTCATCAGCAATACGCTCCTCCTCGGGGGTTTCAAGAATACACCTATTCGTTGCGAAGCCATCGCGCCCTAACCACCAGTGCATGCATTGGGCACTGACATGCACGGGGGAGCACTGGAACATGCGATTCCGCAATCCCCTATCCCAGCGTCTATCTGACCAGGAGAATAGATAATTAAACATGTGGTATCCCATAGCGCCGTACAAACGGCCGGGGATAATGCCTTTCATCGTCATCATGATCGGGATGAAGGAGTGGACACCAAATACCATGTGGTAGAGAGGGAGAGATAGTCTGTTGATGAATTTTAGATACCATTTATCGAGCCAGGGGCCACCGTAGACGGCGGGAGCGAGAGCACAGAAACTGGTGAACTTGTCACCCAGGTCTGGACGCTGCTCTTTGGATAATGCGATAAAGGTTTGTGTTGTACCTTGCGAGTGGCCAACGAGACCCAATTTTTCGAACCCCGTCTCGGAGAGGACGCGGGAGGTGAACGCTGGGAGATCATATACGCCCATTTCACGCGGAGACCAGGCCCATAAGCGTGGGTCGGAAGCTTTGAGGGATATGTGTTCGGCGCCTGAACCGCAACGATTGTTGCCCAGCCAAACATCGTAGCCTGCTTTGCACAGGTAGAAGGCTAGAGAATCATCGTCGTTGGAGCAGAATGTGCCGATGGATTGCATTAATCCATGGAGCATAAGTATTGGGAATTTGGGCTTTTGGGATGCATCGAGTGGGCGAGATGGTCCTGCGCTGGTGAAAACCCCGGGTCCTCTTGGGCCTCTCTGGTCTTCGGTCATGGGCTCGTATTCCCTTGGGTTGTAGACGTGCCAGAGCTCGAGGATATAGCCGTCCTCTGTCTGGACTTTGAAGCATTCAACATCGAGTCCGACTCTCCGTGCATAGTACCCCGCATCGTTCACGACTGGATCAGGTCCTCCTTCTGTTGGCGGGAATTCAAGTCCAGCCTGGTTCTCGACGTCGTCTTTTCCCATCCTCTTCCAGGTATGCTCTTCCTCAATTCGCCTTT
Source organism: Venustampulla echinocandica (assembly GCF_003357145.1). Taxonomy (NCBI): domain Eukaryota; kingdom Fungi; phylum Ascomycota; class Leotiomycetes; order Helotiales; family Pleuroascaceae; genus Venustampulla; species Venustampulla echinocandica. Next base: position 503,591 of record NW_022474206.1, on the reverse strand, counting down.
TTCGCCGCCTCTTTTCCTCATCATAGAAGGGTCTGTCAGCATCCGGATTTTGGAGAATCAGGCGTCGTAGGGAATATTTAAATAACCCAGCCACTGTGTTGATTGTTGCCATAAAAGAGGTCACAACAATATATAGTGAAGATAGTCCGAGTGATGATGTGCGAATTACGAATACTTTTAGCTTCGCTGCTGGGGAATTCCCGTATGATGTTTGAGGAAGGAAGAGATGGCTTGATGGGGCAGATAACCACAGGGCCTTTTTCTCTTCCTCTGGCGGTATTTCATTTCCTGGATGAGATAATGATGGCGTTGGCGTTGACGATGCATCTACGCACTTTTCTGATGCGGGGTTGCGCGTTGGAATTGAAGACTCTACCACGAAGCCTTGTCCACCACGTCGCGAGGCGACAGGTGGTAGAGCCACCAAAGGACCGCCGGAACTCATCGTATAGTATTTAGGGGTTTAGAGCTTGGATCTACTTCGAGTCGGATTGTCTAGATGAATGGCGCGCAGCGGGATATAACGACATGACGTAGTAACGATACGCGGGCCACAGCCTTCAGATGGCGGAGTCTTACATGAAGATACAGGTATATATGAAAGAGCAAGCAGAAGAAAATATTAGAAGTAGACGCTGGAAATGACTGAGAACATATAAATGTGTTGTATTGGAGTTGAGTTGGCTGGTAGAATCGGGATGTTGGTTATCGTTCCTGGATACGACCCTGGAAGTCTAAGCTCGACTGGGATTAACACCCGGTTGGTTCCTAGATCTGCCACCTACTCGTACTCGTATGACGTCGATATCCTATGAATAAAGACCATCTTTACTATTTTCCTTTGAGATGCTCGTCTCCACTAGACAATCCCCATTCTCTATTGCATTTAGGTTGTCGATGTGGCGGGCGCGCAAAATATTCGGGAGATTTTCTAGCCTATTGAAGTGTAGGTAGTGCTAGGATATGGTCGGCATTAGGAGGACGGCTTGAGCGAGTGCTCTGGACCGGTTCCATTCCAGAATTTTAATAGAACTCACCTTTCGGCTAAATTTAATCTCTAACCAAAAAAAGTATATATATATAAAATAGGAAAGAATCGCAAAAGAAAGAAATACCGCCCGTTTAGCGGGATTAGCGGTACCGAGAAACGCAATTTTTTGTATTATCTCTGGCAGAGTGTCCTGGGTCCTCCTTGGCAGTGGGTTATGGCGGCCTAAACGCTGACCGGTACGACCGTCTTTCCATGTCACCAGTCTCTAGTTGCTAATATAAAATCGCGTATTTGGTTTTATACATCTACCCAGGTACTAGACTGCGCGCCGGTATTGCCGATACCCAGTTCCTCTTGTGATTTTAGAGCATTTACCTTTTCAGAATTCTTTTATCCTCTTCTCTGATACCTATCACCCAAGGCTAGCCATCACTGTTAATTTGTCTCATATTCGTCTCATTCCAAAATCATAGGTAGATGTGCCCGGAGTAAGGAATTAAAATGGAATCGACCTTTTTGAAGAAGGTTGGTGTAAAGAGCTCCAGACCCATTCAGAGGAGTGATATTGTTAGTGAAACCTGGAAATAGTACGTAACAGGTCTTCTCAAGCCAAATATGCCCATATCTTGAAGTGCCTTAAACTACCCATCCAACGCTTCCCTAAGGCTCTGAAGCTTATTAAACCATCCGTCCGACATCCGGCTCCGACTGTTTCAAACGAGCCTTCCACTTTTGCCCTTGAATTGTCAAATATTTACAACATCATCATTCCCACAGCAACAATGGCGAAGGTTGAGATTAACCCAGCACCGAAACCCATCTCCCGGCTAGCACCGCTCGTTGTAGCGAGACCATTTGCCGAAGCACCAGCAGTAGGAGATGCCGAAGCAGAGGCAGCCTGGTTGTTGGCTATACGAGGCATCAGCACACAATATCACTTGTAAAATTGTCCGGATTGTACATACTGTTCTTGGAAGTCTTGGTAGACGCGCAGATACCCATGAGCGTAGTGTTGCTCATCAGAGCATCTAGCTTTGTCTGAGCAGAAGAAGCTTTAGCCTGGAAAGCAGCCATTTTGGTAGCGTTGTTCTTGGTTTTGCTTGCAAGGGCAGTCGCATTGTTGGCTAAGTTGATGAGCTTGTTCAGAGACTTCATTTGCTTGCATTCCCCCTTGGTCTTCTGTGCAGCATTGATAACGGCGCAAGAAGATACAAGCGTGGCATTTGATGACATTGTTGCCAACTTGGTAGATGCCTCCGACGCCTTGGCCTGGACATTGGCGATCTTTGTGGCGTTGTTCTTGGTCTTTTCGGCTAGTTTGGTCTCGTTTGCGGCGAGCTTGACAATGTTGTTCAAGAAGTTCATTTCTTTGCAAAGGGACTTCTCAGTCACGGGTTTGGTTGAGTTGCCTTTGCCCTTGGCTACCACCGCCGTCGAGAGCAGAAGGGTGACGAAGACGCTGAAAAACTGCATTTTGGCGACTGGAGACTTGGGAATAGAAACAAAAAATATAATTGATGATAGGGAAGAAGACGGTCCAGCCGAATCGCAAATATGTACAAGTCTGGTTGAAGAATGAAGAGAATAGTAGATGATCGATGCCAAGTGAAATTCCAAACAGGGACGCCAATGTTCTCTTTAACAGATCCAAACTTCGGCAATGCGCAATCCAATGCGTAATCATTCATGAACAATGCCATGGCCTGGCCGAGAACGTTGGCTGATAAAGAACTGTCGTGGTTTAGCGCTACCCTGGAACGAACCTGCTACAGAACAACCTGCAGTCCAAACGAGGGGCTTGATTTGAATGGACAATGAAAATAGTGTGCCAAGCAGAACCAGCTGATCCTTTCCTTGCCCATATTCTGTAACATCATCCTCGATCGACTGTGCGCAACTTGCTCAAGGCCGCGTCTTCGCTCCCACGAGAAGGCGGGGCGGATCAATGAAGCCGTTATGCTTCAGATCTAGAGGCCCCAACCTCGTAACCCTAGAACCCGAGAAAATGTTGTTGTTTCTTGTCTTGGGACGAATTATTGGATGAGGTTGGGGTGTAGCGAAACATTGGGTGTTCAGTCCTTTACCGATGTTACAGAATTTCGCAACGGTACGCAACCCATGTCTCATCAAATTGGCTAGCGCTAAGTTCGAGATAAAACCAGCGAGTTTTAGATCACGAGGATAAAACATTGTTTGCTGTGCACTTGTTTTTAGTTGATGGGGCGATAGGGAGTATTGCCTCCTGTTGGAGAGATATGGCCTGAGAAGTCCGGCTTTATGGTAGAGCTAAGAGCGTCCACTTTCGCAATCAACTGTAGGGTACTTTGTACTGCTCGAGTATTCATTATCTCCAATTAGAGATATATATTCCAGTTTGGGAAGGCAGTGGACGCCTTATTGTATGCGAATGAGCTCCGGTGCTACACCGCCAGGGTTAAATTTGCACTCGTGGCAAAACAAAGGAAATAACCTTGATAGAAGGCGGGGCATTTGCTCCTAATGATATTGTAGAGATATGATGTTTACCAGTAGTCCGGCTTGTCTTAACGACTCTTTCCAAGCTTAACACAAGATCTTACCAAGGTTGAGCCCCATGTCCATTTCGCCATACGGTGCTCGCATTATTGATCTTTGAATAGCATCAATGACACTGTCATCTTATTATTAGCCATCCCATTCCTGAATTCGGAACGGATTGTCACAATGCGGTGACTTTCGCATAAAGGCTTGAGAGTTGCGTGGTAGGAGATCAGATCGTCTGATGTTGGAGCTCCACCGGCTGAGCCTCGGATTGGGCGGATAAAGCTTGTTTGTACTGCGATACAGGGTTATTATTAGCATTCGCTCAGGGGTCGACGGCGTCGACAAGACAAAGGACAAGTCTTAATGTCCTTCCTAAAGGAGGCCTCAATAATAATCCCAATGCTTTACGCCGTAACGTCGTCGTCTTAGGGTCGCCAGTTATACGTCTCTCCACCCGGCGACTCCAGATGATGCGCCGTACGATGAAAGGAAAGAACAAAATTGACAAGAGTACACCATACACAACGGTGATTCTGTTGCTCTGACCACTCTCCCCGGTGAAACCTCGAAGCTTCAAACCCCCATCTGTCGGAGATCATGGCAGGGCACGATGACGAGGACAGCGTGCAACTGCTGCCGATCGAGCGTGAGCACGGCCAGGAGCAAGGGCGAAAATCAGCCGAATCCACGTCCTCGGCTTCGACTACGAGTTTGATATTCGAGCGCATCAATGAGCGCGCAGAGGCAGAAGGTCGGAAGTCGGAAAACGGCAACAGCAAGATGGTCACTCCCAAGTTTCCCCCGCGAGGGGAATCGCTGCGGTACGCCGACGATGGGCAAACACACGGCTCCTACGATGACGAGGAAAAGGACGACAATGAACTCGAAAGCGGGCCCTTCCTCAGCAATCGCTCTAGTAAGACCGTGGACAAGAAGTTACGGCGGCTAATATGGATTATTGGAGGTGTTTTCATGGGCGCATGGCTCCTTGCGTTGGCCGTGTTCCTTGGACGTCAAGCATATCGACCATCATCCGCCATAGCCCACGATCCTACTGCGACCAAAACCATCGGCTCGGGGAAGAAGATTACATTAGACCAGGTACAAACGGGACAATGGCGGGCAACCAAGCATGACATAAGCTGGATTGAAGGTGCAAACGGCGAAGATGGACTGCTTCTCAAGCAAGGCCAACAGGGGAACGCATATCTTGTGGTCGAAGATGTTAGAGGGAAGAAGGACAGCAGCGGACAACCAGGGGCCATTCCTGCGAAAACTCTGATGAAGGATGGAGGTTTCCAATGGGGAGGATCGAATTATACCCCGAGCCGAGTATATCCAAGCAGGGATCTAAAGAAGGTCCTCATCGCTACAGATTTCCAATCGAATTGGAGGCATTCTTTCCACGCGAAATACTTTATACTCGATGTCGAGACGCAATCGGTCGATGCACTTGACCCCTCTGTTCCTGATGGGAGAGTTCAGCTGGCCAGCTGGAGCCCCCAGAGCGATGCAGTTGTTTTCACGAGAGATAACAACCTCTTCTTGCGCAAGTTATCATCCGAGAATGTGACGCAGATCACAACAGACGGCGGCCCCGACCTCTTCTATGGAGTGCCGGACTGGGTATACGAAGAGGAAGTATTCGCTGGTAATAGCGCCACTTGGTGGGCCGACGATGGCAAGTACGTTGCTTTCCTGCGCACCAATGAATCACAGGTACCGGTATATCCCCTTCAGTACTTTGTATCAAGGCCCAGTGGAAAGGCTCCGGAACCCGGCCTTGAGCATTATCCTGAGGTCAGAGAGATAAAGTACCCCAAGCCCGGAGCGCCCAACCCAACTGTTGACCTGCAATTCTACGATGTAGGTAGAGGGGACGTCTTTGAGGTGAAGGTAGCGGATACCTTTCCTCCTGACGATCTGCTGATTACCGAAGTTGTCTGGGCTGGTGCATCAGGCAAAGCCCTCATCCGTGAGACCAACAGAGAGAGTGACATACTGCGGGTCGTTCTAGTTGATGTTGAATTACGAACTGGGAAGACCGTGCGAACTCAAGATGTTCAAAAACTGGATGGTGGCTGGTTCGAGGTATCTGAGCATACCAAATACGTTCCGGCAGACCCCGCAAAAGGGCGCCCCCACGATGGATACATCGACACGGTTATCCACGAAAATTATAACCATATTGGCTACTTCACACCCTTAGATAACCCGAATCCAGTCATGCTCACCTCTGGAAACTGGGAAGTTGTGGATGCGCCATCTGCTGTGGATCTGAAGAACAACCTAGTATATTTTATTGCAGCAAAACCCACTCCGATCCAACGACAAATATATAGTGTGAAGTTAGATGGGACTGGGGTACAGGCTCTTACGGATGACAATAAGGAGGGCTATTATGGGATCAAATTCTCTAGTGGTGCAGGATATGCGTTGCTAAGTTACAACGGCCCAAACATCCCGTGGCAAAAGGTCATCAACACCCGCAGCAATTCTGATCACTATGAGGATATTATCGAAGAGAATCCACGGCTATACGATATGGCAAAGAAGCACGAACTTCCAATCGACATCTTCTCGACGGTGAATATTGACGGGTTCGATCTACAAGTGGTTGAACGTCGGCCACCTCATTTCGACGAAAAGAAGAAATACCCCGTTTTGTTCCATCTTTACGGCGGACCCGGATCTCAAACTGTCCAAAAGACTTTCAAGGTCGACTTTCAAGCATATATTGCCGCAAACTTGGGTTATATCGTAGTGACGGTAGATAATCGTGGTACGGGTTACATCGGAAGAAAGGCTCGTACAATCATCAGAGGCAATATTGGATACTATGAATCCTATGACCAGATCGAAACTGCCAAAATGTGGGCAAAGAAGAAGTATGTCGATGCTTCGAGAATGGCCATTTGGGGTTGGTCATATGGGGGGTTTCTAGCACTGAAAACGCTTGAGCAGGATGCCGGGCGGACATTTTCATATGGCATGGCTGTCGCCCCTGTGACAGACTGGCGGTACTACGACTCGATTTACACTGAGCGATATATGCATACACCACAACACAACCCTGGCGGGTACGACAACGCGAGTATAAGCAACGTGTCAGCGCTACATCAGAACGTTAGATTCTTAGTGATGCATGGCGTTGCAGATGACAATGTACACGTACAAAACTCTCTGACACTGCTTGACAAATTAGACGTGGCGGGTGTGGAAAACTATGACGTTCATTTTTTCCCAGACAGCGATCATGGCATTTTTTTCCACAATGCTAATAGAATTGTCTATGATAGTAAGTGCACCCTCTAAATTGCCATGAAGAATGGAGACAGTGACTAACGATCTATAGAATTAAGTAATTGGCTTATCAATGCATTTAACGGCGAATGGCTTCGTACATCCAACCCGGTTCCTTTGAAGATCGATGCGCCTCTTGAGAGAGAGTGATTGTATGATGTCACAATGGGAGTTTGAAAAGGCGTTCACAGGTTTTAAGGCATACCCAGCGGTACAATGTACGTTGATGGTAGTAGCGACATGTTATTTAGATAGTGTCACATACAATGAAAATAAGGACAATTTATACTAGGCCTCGCCTGAAAGTAGCCGGTCTTTAGGGGCAAACAGTGTTCTTGAAAACATGCCGTTTTCCAACCGTAATCTTAATACGGAGGTCGCGGTCATAAGTTTGGAGAATATAGGGCGTTAGAGCTGTATTCTCCAAACTTATGACCGCGACCTTCGTAATAGGCTCCAAGTGGGCGCCGCCGATTAGCGATTGTCTATTTAGCTTCTACTACTCCCAAGCTTCTGGGGTGGTAGGCAGCGGCTCGCGTGTGTCCATACTCCTAGTGCTAGCCGGTCTAGGAACAAAACTGCGAGAGGCCATTGCAGCTGATCTACCTGCTCGGAGGAGGTTCGAGGAGGGCTGCCGACGACCTCTTGAAAAAATATCGGATCTTGGACTGGATGCTGCAGAAGTCCGGGGCCTCCTACTAAGTCTCAGGGGCTCCGGGACGTCGCCATATGGTCTCTGGCGCGAGCCGATGCTCTGCTTTCTCTGGCTGGAAAGTTGGTTGCGGTAATCCGTGGCTCGTGAAGCGCGACCGCCGCCGCGAGTACCTATTTTTGTTGTGCGCGACACCTTGGCGAAAGCCTGGCTTCTTCCTCCATTGCAGCCGAATTTCGCCCCCTACGTTCGTTATCAGCAGCCCTAGATGTGTTGCTCATCTCATGGTCTGGTTGACTAACTGGGGCCGGGTTGAGAATGTCCTCTATCGACATCCGACCTCTCACTTCAGGGTGTCCCCTCGTTGGGGTTGAAGTCAAGGTATTAGATGAGGCTAAGAGCCTGCTTTCCTCAAAGTTTTGCTGACTACTCGTGGCGATAGTGATAGAGGAGCTCACATTCTGGCGATACGCTCCATTTTCCAGTTGCTCATCCTCCCCCTTACCCATAAGCATACGCATGCAACGTAATATGGGATGCCGGCGCCTCGGAGCTCGCCTGCAATTATTGCATCTATCTCGAGACCTATAGGGGCTATCCTCGTACTGTCTACATGGGCGTTGTTCAAGAGCGTGGCGTTCTAGTGAAATCCTCTTCGTGATGCAGATGTCGTTTCTGCACTCCATGTGTCCACAGCGAAAGATAGTCACGATATAAATACACATTTTGATGTAATAGGAATGCCGAGGCAGGTATAGTAATAGGAATACCGAGACAGGTATACCTATTTGGAGATAGCGGCGGCCCTGATATATAGCTTCGGGTAGAGCTCTGTCTTATTCTTATCAGATCACTTGATCTCGAGAACAGGCCAGAAACAATACCCCCTTAACGACGGTCCGATTTTAACTCAACCTTTGTTATATCCCAAACATATTATAATTATATAGGTGGCTATAGTGTTGACTGTTTTGGCAGGTACACGATTCTGTCCAATTAAGAGATACCATCGGGCTATCTGGGGTTTAATTGGCGCTGTAGCCACCTACAAGCTCCGTTATAGCTTAATAATTAACTGTATGTCCTTCCCCTCCTGCTACTTGCTTGCTTGAATATGAACGGCATAACTTCCAGGCTCTATTTAATCCTAGAATTACAAAGCTGTTCTGAACATCAATATTCGCGGTCAAAGCATAGCGAGCTCTATTGTAAATATGTTTTGATCTTTTTATTTTCGGCTCTTTGTTCCGGATATATCGTTATGACAAACTCTTTGTGTTTCGCTTCAATTTCACAAAGCACAAGTGGTCTTTGAGAGTTGGAACATAGAGCGGACAAAGGAAGCATCACATATAAGAACTCTCTGCCTATGTTGACAAGTACTTTGTTTCCCTTCAATATTTTTATCTGCTTTTGGTTTTAGCCTCCATCTGCTGCATTTCGAGCATATCATATTTTCGGTCTCTACCCTCCACAGCCGACACTACAGCTGGATTGCCAAACACACGCGTCCACTAGACATCACTAGATATCATATATCTCGATACCATGTTTCCCAACCCACCCCAAGGACCCTATCAGCCGTTAAACCCATTCCCAACAATATCCCAAACACTTCAAAGACAAGGCCTTAGCATACGGATCCTACCCTCGCAGCTAACTGCAGCTGTTGAAGAAAGAGATCGGCTATTAACTTGCTACCAAGAATCCTTTGAAACCAACCCCACGGTTCCCACGGTTCCCAGGGTCCCCACAGTCCCTACCACGTTAATAAAAGCAGAGCCTCACTTCTTAGATCACTTTCGAGTATCGCGAAATGGGGGAAGGCTGCACAGATGCTGCGGAGCGAAGGCGAAAGCCAGGGCCATTCGCCCTCCAATTCCGGAGCATGATATTTCCGAAGCGTCATATTGGCTACACATAGCTGGGGCTATATGCTCGAAGATTAATCCCGAATGGTGTTTTCATGCAGTCTTAATGGCTGTAATGCTATCATTTCTGTTAGATCATATAGCACGTACAACTCCACATTAAGTAAAGTTATTTTACGGCGTGGTAATTAGTAGCAGTGTATAGTTCAACGTTCTTTTATTTTAGTTACGCTTTATTGAATACTACTTACTACTCTATCACTACTCCGTTTTATCATCTGTTGACATCAAGCTCTATGGTTTGCTGGTAATTTTACCTCCATATTAGAGTATCTTTGTAGTAGTTCAATATTATTGCATATATACCCTATGTTCATAGACTTCGCAGCTCCTTTGTAGTTTATAGGTTATGAGCCTACATTAGCAGGACAATTTAAAGGATACAGCTACTGCTCTTGTGTTGCACTTGGTTTAGCTAGTCGTTTGCCTTGAAGGCTTTTGAATTCACTTGTAAGCACTGAATAGACTTGTCTACCCTGCATACGTATCCAGCGATAGAACACAAAAGATCGAGTGAATTAATAACCAAGTCTAGCCTAATTGAGAGTCCTCTGCTTTAAATATTCGGATCCACTGCTCAATTTATTTAACCAAACAACCTACAACAGTACATTGGCCTTTGCTAACCGCAACCACACCCAACTAACTCCCAACAATGCAGCTCACCACGATCGTCTTGAGCCTTTTCGGCTTCTTCATCGTGGCTCGTGCAGCTGACTCTGACCTTAACCTTCCCTACCCGCTCGTGCCCTTCCAATACAATGGTATCCTTGGTGGACACAATGTTCAGCTCAACGGCACCATCCAAGATATCTATGCTCAGATGAAAGAGCTCCATCCCGATTTCGAGCTTGAGCATGCCATCCAGAGCCGCGCTGAAGCCTCGAACTTGACAACCCATGATATCGCCAACACGTTTGATTATTACTGTTGCCCAGTCCCCGGTCACAAGTGGCAGTGGGCTCTTGGTCCTCATATCCTGGACGGGATCAAGTACCTTAAGGGCATCGATATCTGCGATGTTGGTGCGTCGTCCTGCGTCCGCATCGGCTGCTCATGGAACTCCGCTATCTATCTATGCAATGATAATAGGTTCAAGATCACTCCCATGTGCAACTATATTGCTAGCTACGCGAAGGATTTGATCGACAAATGTAGCGAATATCCTCCTGTTCATACATTCCTTACATGTGGACAGGAGTTTGATACCGATGGCTACAACGTTATCGTCCGCGAGGATAGGTGCTAGGCGCCATCACCCAAACAACTCAACTCACCACCTTGCAGATATGCTTTCTTCTGTCTTTGCGCCAACACACCGTCTAGGCACCAAGCAGCATCAAGCCAGCTCTAGTGAACAAACCGAATACCATCAAATACAAAGACATAGTGAGAAATGTAAATCAACGGAAATGGGAAACTTTAAAGGGCAGGATTGATGGCAAAAGGGGTAAATCTCGGAGCAAAGTCAAGGGCTATAGTATTGGGTTATGGTTCATGCTCGGCTAATCCAGGCCTCAATTCCTACATGCATTTTCAACAAGCCTCCATACGATCATGTCCTTATAGCAATTCAATCTTCAGCCCACACAAATCCTCTCCATAGCTCCTCTGAACGCTCATACGTAACGAAAAGTAGTAGGAAATGTTCAACGGAAAAGTAATAAATGCAGATCCGAAAGAAACAAAGGAAAGTAAGCAAATCAGATGGCGGGCGGTCTTCAACTATATTCACCTCGAAAGACGCGCTTTTTGACCACTAATTATTCTAGTACTGTCGATCTCAACCATCTTAATCGTCTGTAAGTCCCGACAATAGTTGAAGATCACTCGAGAAATCCTTGCACTTGAAGGCCCATGGCGTAATCTTACTAGCAAGGCGAGGTACGAGGGAGATGCAGGGGAGTGGTAATTTTCATTGTTAATACTTTCTTTGACGGAGCTTTACCTTTTCACATCAACACCCATTTCCTATAACTAACAAAAGAAAATTTCATTCTGGGATATATCAATCCCACTTCCCGTATATGATACAGATGCATTCGCTAATCTCAGACATGGCTTGAATATGCCAAATCAACATACCGCTTTATCCGTCTCCCATTATCCATTGTTTTACATCCCAGACTGCTCACTTCACCTATTTCGCAAAGTGTAGATCATATCCAAGCCATTTCCTCGCGTTGACTTGGGGCACAGTAAGGCCTGGGTAACCGTATGTCAAAGGCAAGAAGAAGTACCATCCTCCGATGACGACGGCAATGATAACACCTGCCGCGGCCCAGGAAGTCAATAGATTTTGGCCTGCGAGCTTCTCGCGCGCTGGAAGATGCTTCTTGGGTGCCTTTTTACCGCCCTTGGCGACAGAACCATCATCGACAACTGGCTCTACGTTGAAGATGAACTCCAATAAGGCGCCAGTTACCAGTACAGATGCGAGATGAGCTGGCAAATAATGATGCAAGAACAATTGGCGACCCATAAGGTAGAATGGCAGGTAGTGCGTGGCCCAGGCGAGGAAGAAGAATCCAGTAGAGTTATAGAGTCGTGACCGTGTACCTGGAAAAGTCAGTGACATGTCAAAAAAGAACAGATATAGACTTACGTTGGTCTAAGGCGTCAACACCGCGGCGGAGCGACAGTTGATCAGCTGCAATAATTCCAGCATAAACAGCGAGAAGACTGCTCGCCAACCACCAGCCCAAGGGATTACCAAGGAAGTAGATTTGTTGACGAGTATCATTGTGTGTCCAGAAACTGACACCTCTCAACAGGAATGGCCAGATAAAAGGTTCACTGGCGTAAGGGTGGCTGCTCGTCAGAGCATTGTTATGGAAGAACATGGCTCTTTGTAATTCGAACCATTTCTTGAGGAAAGGCATGGATTTGACCTTGCGCTCTTCCTTGATCAGGCGCTCGCTATCCTTTGGAATAGAGGGGATCTCGTCCACCAACCAAATGTTGGAGCTTTGGCCAAGATTCTTATTTCCGTTGATTTCTTGCTGCTTGTATGCCCAATCCGGCAGTGGCGTGGTATGGGTCCACATTGCAACCTTGCTTGGGAAGTGGACGAGCTTGAAGTGGCTGGCAAGACTCTTGAACTCTTGTCTTGGCTTGCTATTTTCGATTCGGATCTCAAAAAGAGTATCGTTAAAACGATCACCCAAAGCACTTTCCATCGGCACAGTGCTGAATTCCTGATTGGTGGGATAGTAAGGCGAGGCAACATCATGGGACAAAAGCATGGTGTCGGTAACAATGTGTCGAAGTCTCACAACGTCACTGTCTTGGACTGGTTTCCCCAGAACTTCGTCATTCTCAACAGGGAGGATTTGCCAATGGTTGTTAGCATCCGCATATGGATACCCGGTCACTTGTTGGCCTTGACTGGAAACTCTGCCATCGTCGTACCTCAAAGGGTATTTGTCCGGATGACTGTGTAGATATGCGTTCGTTTCCTTATGCTTGATTTGAATGTGGTCGTAATAATTGATCGTTACTGCGTTGGCGGACATTACATTGTCGCTTAGAGTTTCTTGGAACTCAGGAGACATGAAGTCGTCGCCGGGGCCAGACCGGCTCAAGATAGTGAAATGAACCTGGAACCAGAACAAGTAGAATAAAAATGGGACAATAATCAGAGCAAAGGCTCGAGCAGCAAAGTGCTTCGCGAATTCCGGAAGGTCTAGTGCACCTTGGCGGCGGTTGACGTTCAGAAGATCCCAGAGATCGATTGCCACGGCTGATCCGATAGTGATGAATGCAAAAAGACCGACGTACTTAGTCGACATGTCGCAGCTAAGAGCGAAACCGGTGAGAAGAAGCCATTTCCACCACTTGCGGCCAAATGGCTCGTGTCTGAGCTTGTAAAATTTGATGTAGCACAGCAAGCTGCAGGCCATCGCCAATACAAGGGTGGCGTCAAGGAGGATCAGTCGGGTTTGACCAATATGTGCGTTATCGAAGAGGATCAGGCCGGCGGAGAGGATACAGGCGGGAAGAGTGTATCCAGACTCCCACATTATGTTAAATACCACCGGGACCGTTAAAGCTCCTAGCAGAGCGGGCATTGCTCGAAATGCTACGTATGGAACCTTGTTTGTAACATAGGAGTCGCCAATGTTCTCAAAATGGAAGTGGCCATCATATCCCACGAACCAGCCCATAAGAGCGAAGAGAAGCTTGCCAAACGGAGGGTGAACATCGAAAAAGTATGTCCGCTCGAGATAATAGGAGGCAAACTATAGGTGGGCCAGTGTTAGCGGCGCTCTTCCAATCTGGATGTGTGCTCGCTGTATACCTTGCCAAAATGAACCTCATCGAAGACCACTTCATTAGGGTGGCTGATGCCCCAGAATCTCGTTACGAACGCCAATACTGTAATGATACCAAGCGCAATTCGGTAATTCCACTCTATAGGCGGCGTTGTACTTTCCCGAGTGGCCTTGACAAGAGCATCGAGTTCGGCGTCCCTAGGCGCTGCAATGCCAGTTGCGGAAGCATCCTTTGCTTTGAGGGGGGTTGAGGCATCCTTCCGTTTCCTCACGGAACCCGGTTGTGAAGACATCGTTTCCCAAACTACTAGATAGGGTAAACTATTTAAATATCAACGGCTGATTAGCTAGAGTTCAACGAAGAAGTTCGGGCTAAAGTCTCCGGAAAGCTTGAGCTCCCCTGAGGCTTGGGGGTGGAGGTAGAGAGTGAGATACCTAGGTACGGCTAGGGGGAACTTACGATTGAAAATGCCCCGGAGCAAAATTAATGAAGGAGAGAAAGAAGCATTGATCAGAGGACTGATCAATTGGCGACGTTATCCTCTATTAGGGGGAGATGCAGAGGGCGTTTCGGGAACTGAAATGGAATTACTTTTCGCAACGCGTAACGGAGGTAAGGTGTCCTGTCTCCTGCATTCCGCTTAGCGCAAGGCGTCCACCACGAGCAGGGGTATTATTGTTTATTATATGCACGCCCTGAAAGGACAGCGACAACATAGATGTCCGAGGCAAAGGTTAATCTTGAATCTCTCACAAGAATCTATTCCACTTAAAGAGCTTATATGAATTTATTCTCTCTTCCCAAACTGGTACCCTGCTAGGAGAGGGGTCCAACTTCCAAGACTCTAAGTAAATCGTTGCTGAGTAAGCTATAGGCCCCTGCATCACCAGTTGGTGTGGTAAGTTGCAGCAACATCAACACAACACCTAAGGTGTAACAGCTGAGAACCTCAACAACCAATCTATTGATTACAGCTACCTGCCCAGCACCATGAATACATTAACGGCTACAAAGTTCTTGACAAGGTTACGACCAAAGCGTAATGGCTTGGTAACTCGGATAAGCTTTTCTGAGTTCCCGACCCGTTACCGCTCGTCGCCAAGAACAATATCAAGCCTGTCAAAGATGACCCCAGTTCTAAGCAAAAATGCGATGCCACGTTCGTCATGCTTCAAATTATCAAACTGCAAAACCAGGAACTAACACCTCTAAAGCTGTTGGACCCTATGTGGGCATTCATCTCATCCATTCCCGACTTTCTCTGACTCGGCGTTCCATTTAGTCTCAAGCGATGAAAACACCACATGCTATTTACTGCTCAGGCCAGCTTCCAGCCGATGCGCAAGGAAATCTCGTGGAGGGTAGTATGGCCGAAAAGACTAAAGCTTGCCTTCAGGCCCTTTCCGTTATCCTCGATGAGGCCGGTTCCTCGGTGGATAAACTCGTGAAAGTGAACATCTTCCTCACGGATATGGATGATTTCGTGGAGATGAATAGGGAGTATAAGAAATGGATTAAGCACAAGCCAGCAAGGAGTTGTGTCGCCGTCAAGCAGTTGCCGAAGGGGGTCAATATCGAAATTGAGGGGATTGCCCTGCCCTGATGGGAAAAGCCGGCGTCTACTCGGTATCAAGGTGCAAAACCAAAACCACAGATGTGGACAATTCAAAGATTCAATGTTTGTGTTTCTATCCAATCATCACCATTCTCTTACCTCGCCGCCAGGCCCAAAGAATCCAGGAGAAACCCAAGGCTTAGCACCCTTCGACAATCTCCTCACCTGTTCCTCATCAATTTCAATCCCCAGTCCGGGCCCAGTCAACAGATCAATATACCCATCCTTGATATCCCAAACCTCGGGGTTTTTAGTATAACTCCGCAAATCCTCCGTCCCGGCATTATAATGAATTCCCAAACTCATCTCCTGAATCGCAAAATTTGCCGTGCAGGCATCGACCTGCACACAAGCCGCAAGAGCGATGGGCCCAAGCGGACAATGTGGAGCCAAAGCAACATCATAGGCTTCGCACATCGTTGCGATTCGACGGAGCTCTGAGATACCACCAACATGGCAGACATCAGGCTGGAGAATATCTACTGCAGCAGCTTGCAGGAAGGGTTTCACGTCCCAGCGACTGTGTAGTCTTTCTCCCAGCGCAATTGGTGTTGCTATATGTTGTGACAATTCTTTAATGCCCTCAATGTTCTCTGAGAGAAGGGGTTCCTCAATAAACATGGGCTGATGAGGCTCGAGGAGTTTGGCGAGCTGCTTAGCCATAGGCTTGTGAATTCGACCGTGAAAATCTATACCTGCATCCATTCCCAGGCTTTTCACGGTCTTCAGCCTTTCAACACATGACTGTAAAGCAGATGGGCTGTCAAGCCAACCCATGTCCTCCGTGGCATTCATTTTTACAGCGTTGAAGCCCTGGTCTTTACGGCCCTGACTACTACTTGTTAACTCAAAATCCTTTGTTATGGGCATATAGGGGACTTACGCCTGAACCAGAACATCATCAGGGCGATCCCCTCCAATCCAAGCGTACACTTTAAGAGTACTTCTAACCTTCCCACCAAGTAGCTGATAAATGGGGACGCCTAATTTCCTGGCTTTCAAATCCCATAGCGCAATGTCAATCTGTATCAATCTCCTCAATCAGTAGGTATATCCCTCAATCAGAAGGAACCAAACCAACCTACCCCACTCAACGCACTCATCATAACTGGACCTCCCCTATAAAACCCAAACCGATAAATCATCTGCCAAATATGCTCGATATCACTTTCCCACCACCTGGTTAGCCCATATCCTTCTTCTCTACTTCTACAAGGCATATCACAAACTTAGCTTCCATGCCCACAATCCTCTCGGTATAAGCGTCCAAACATCCTTCCACGGCCTGCGAGTGTCCTTCCAGAGAAGCCTCCCCCCACCCTGACGCACCATCCTCATCGGTTATTTTAACGAATAGCCAACGGGGCGGAAGGGGGAAATATTCGACGAGTTTTATAGGTGCCATTTTGGGGGACTTTCAATGTATTTTATTTAATATATGGTTTTGTTAAGAAAATCATGTTGAGTGTTGTTGTCCTTGGAGAAGGGCATGTGGGTCACTTATGTAGATCGCAGACAATCAATCTACCTTGCTAGTTATATAACAATTACTATGAGCGCCTGAGGCGTAAACTTACTGTTCACGACCAAGTATCCATGATTTAACATGACAAAGAGTGGGATTTTGGATATTCACCGGCGTAGCACCTGATCGTCATGATCGTCAGGGCCGCTAGCCTGTAAGGGTAAGCCGACATCTGCTCGTGGTATATCCTGCTTAAATTTTTATAGAAGGGAAGTACTACCGTATATAATAGAGATATCAAAAATTCATCTCCGGTTGATAGCGAGGGGAGACCCAATAGACAATCTCAAGGAGTAGTACAAAGATTTAAAGGTTTGAGATTGGTATATCGAATTCGATATCTACCTAGGCATTCCAACACCGTAGCTATGACCTAATAAAAACCACAAAGCGCCATCTGCGATGCCAATTCGTATCCCATGGTATCTACAATTCAGTTCACCTGATGCATTCAAAGCAAAACAATCCCGAATCAATCATCCTCATCCATCAAACTCAAACAGTCTAATTCAGTTGTAACCAACCGTTCAAACTCCGCCCGGTCGATTCCTGAAACCCTTGCCAGCCGATATAGACTTTTCATACTAGTCGAGATGTGCTGCTTAATTCCATGCTCGTTTTGATCACGGAGCGCATTCGCTGCAGCTCTTTTCTCCAGCTTGGCAACCGTGTCACTTCCGCTACTTCCAGTGCTAGATGCTGGACGAGGATGTAACAATGTCTCTGATATTCCATTGGTATATGGCGTTGTTTCACGCTCGTCGGATGGTGACCAGGCTAAGGCACCTGGCGTAACGTCGGGGGGGGAGGAGAGGTTTTGTTGAAGTTCGGCTGTGATTTCGTCTCTACCCAGTGAGCTCTCGATATTTCCGTTCTGCCGTGCTTCATCGGGGTCATGGTTATCCATTGCAGGTTGCACCTCGGCGTATTGAGCATAGTACGCATCTTCATCAGGCTGGGCCCGGGAGCCATTTGCGAGAGTCGGAGGAGCTGGGGAGTTCTGCGCTGGCGTGCGGGAGGGGGTATTGTCGTATTGGGCCCAGTAGTCGTCGTCATTATCGTCTTCCTGGGCTGCCAGACCAGAGTTGCCATTCGTGACATGGTGTGTCTCTGCGGCTCTGGTCTTAGAAGCATCTTCTGCATCCGCGATATTCTTCTCGCCCCACGGGCCTTCAGTTCCGTCGGGTACGCCAACTTCTCCGATTCTCCAGCCAGCACCACCACCGACCTCATCCCCAACACACCACACCAACTTAACATTAAACCCAAGCTCGCGTAGCGATACTAATGCTTGCAGGGTCTCCTGATCAACCCTGCGATACCTGATATCCACATCATAGTCCCAGTCTACTTCGACCTCTCCCGACACGGGATGTGGCTCCAATGCCTCGTTCTTGACAGCTACTTCTAATTTTGAGGTTTTCGATTGGTCGTAACAGAGCAGGCTCAGCCATGGTTCGTTACTCGAGGCGGAGAGGAGCTGTACTCGCTGGCGCAGTATTGGCGACAGGAGAGGCAGGAGTGCATTTGGAGGCTCTGATGCAATCGCAGCTGCAGGTAATGATCCAAGCAGCGGGGCTAACAGTTCTCGTGCTGCTGGTGGATGAATTGTTATCTCCATTTTCGCTGTCGAGTTTGTAAAATGGTCTTCGTCGGGGAATCGTAGATATGAAGAAAGTCGCCGGGCTTATGAGAGCATTGAAACGCGCCGAAGGAAGTAAGCTAAGCGTTCAAGGGTGAACTGTCTGTTCCTTTTTTGGGAAGATGGTGATCTCTGCAAGCTGATCTGGTCTGCAGGCGAGGGGGCGTAATACTGCGGCAGTTCGGTGGAGTCTTGTAGGAGAAGCCATCGTTACAAGCATGGTTGTGCGGCAGAACCCCTCGAGTAGTGCAACGAAGGAAGCTCCATTTGCCCGAACTTGGGCGGAGGATTTCGATCCTCGAACCTGACCGCGAGGCACGCCTTCACGTGACATCATGGCCCCATTTAGCGCCGGGCTGAAGGAGCATTCGGCAGTTTAGGCGTCTGGCGCGGAGCCGATTGGCCGCGGCTGACAGTCAGCAGTCAGCAGTCAGCAGTCGACTACTTCTTGTCATATACCTACACTCCATGCTTCTTCTACGAAGTATATAATACTGGCTATAACGTAATAAAGTAGTTATAACTACATTATAAGCCTTTATTTTCGTCTTTAAAATATTGTGATAGAGCTAAAAGCTACATCCAACTCATGCGTTCGCTCGCTTACGCTCTCTAGGCCAGATGGCACGTGACCTAGAACGTGACCACGAAAGTGTACCTGGTATGCATTCACATCAAAAAGTCGTACTCTCTCTTCTTCTTTCTTTAGCTTAATATCTTTGTGCTTATAGCTATAGTCGAATAAAGTGATCCTTTGCTTTGTAAGTACTGTTTATATATCTGTGATGTTATATTAAGCTTAACTAACCTTGTCTTTAGAAAAACTTCAAATATATCTTATACTTTACAGATATGCGTTACTTGTTTATTGTAACTACTTTAAGAGCGGGGACTTTAATCGAAGTATACTTTAATTTGCTCGTATAATTAGCGAATTAACCGATTTTGCAGAATAGTAATGAATGCAATATAGAGTTCGTAAATTTCCGTGTGTGGTTAATACAGGGAATCGCTACTGTAGCAGCGTAGGTGGGATTGAAATGGAAAACTTGAAGGTAGACTGAATTGATCTTCATCTCCGAGGCTTTATGTTTCACAACGCGTAAGATACACAATATTCCTGATTCCAGTAGAAGAAAGCTTTAATGAACTGCTATAAGTTATAGAGAGAAAATATTCCGGATAAACAGTATTCAATACATGCTAATTAACAATTAGAAACCGTATCAAAGTAGGCGCTAGGAGTATGGCATAATAGTCTTATTGAGTGCAAAGTATGGCAAGATTATTGCCGATATTTTAGTTACTGGACAACTACTGCTACTAATTTGGCGACGGTTGGGTTCGAGAGGATGGCTTCGCTCTGAATAAGGTCCACCTGGCTGCTCGGATTTAACAATGAAAGCATTAGTTGTATTGAGGAGCGAAGAAACTTGAAGGCTATCAAGCCCAAATTAACGAGATCGGTATCATCCTTGAGGTGGTCAACCTCGACATTCTCAGCGAGCGTATGGTCGATTCTCTGGCGCAGCCATCCATCGGGTGACTCCTTTGTCTGGCCATTCGCTCTTTTTGCGAAGTAGCTAGGTTGTATGCCGTGAGTTTTCGTCGTATTCAGAACACTGACGGCACCATTGACGACCCCCCCTGAAGAAGCTACTCCTTCATCGGAGCCTTTGTTTCTTGTGTAGCACCGTAAAAGACAGAAGAACCTGTGGAATGGAGCTGACTAGCGGCTGCAAGTAGTACTGATGCAAACCGGTCAAGAGCTGCTGAAACTTTCAGCTCGACGATAGACTCAATGGCGAGGGTCATCTTATCAGATAATACAGCGCCATCATCCGTTTGGCTCGGGTTGCCGTGAAGTTTTCTAGAGGAGACTGATGACTGCACCCCAGGTTCTTTCGAAGTCTGATTACACCGAGCTCGGCGTTCGTAAAGGGACTTCCACTCTGCCTCGTAAAGCTTAAAAACCGCGAGACGTTGCACGGTATCCTTACTCGCGCGAGGGAGAGGATTCGCAGGGTCTGTCCGAATCACGAAACTCTTCATGATTCGGCCGTGGGCTGGGAAGTCGCAGTTGGCCTGAACAATGCTCGGCCACACCTGGTCGAGGAAAGCCCCTTCTTCTGTGGCGTTCCTGGGGTACTCACAGGGTTCAAGGAGGAGGGACGCTTGGAACTAGCCTTAACCTCCAATGACCGCCGACGTGACAAGTGAATTTGACGGAATGATGCTCTCCAGTCCCGAGGGATTTAACTTCTCTACCGTGGTGAAAGAGAGGATGTCGTCTGCCCTTGCTCCCAAGCGCCACAAATCGGGTTTGAGTGGATGAGGCTCGAAGGAATCACCCAAGGCATGTTCTTCTTTCTGCGGGAATGTCGAGAAGACACCTTGGTGCAGCCCATACTTCTTTTGTCTTACGATGGTCAAATTGCCCAGCCAGTTATGCCAATCTCTGAATGTATAACTGAGACATGGGCTCAGAGAAATGCACTCCCAATCCCGAGGGCCATCAAGCATTTGATGAGGAAGCAGCGCCATCTCGCAAGGTCCCATCAGAGTCATCAACCTAATCCGCTAGAAGATGACATCTCCGATCTCCTCTGGCAGCATCCCACCTCCATATACAATAAATTTCAGGCCCTGAAGCATCCTCACGCAATAGGTGTCATTGTTATAGTAGTCGACGACAAGAGAGGGCACCATTATTGCACCGTAGGATTGGGGACGTTGAAAAACCTGGCTGGCCAGGTTAGCAGTGAGCGACATTGGATGGGGCGATACGCAAGTTACTCCGGCGAACAAAGCGATTCCTGCAGTCCAGTTGAGACTTGCGCCGTGAAACTCCGGAAGAGCGAAGAACACCATTTTCCCTTGGACGTTGCTCAAAAACGTTGGTTTGTTGCCGAGCGATGGAATCAGAAGCTGGGAATCCATGCCATCATATGACCCATACCTAACAGGCACAGGCTTAGGAATACCGGTGGACCCAGACGTATAGAGAATGCAGAATGGGTTATTTCTGACTTCCTCGAAGGTCTTTTGAAACGGAACGACTTCAACCAGCTGTTCGTCCAGAAAATAGCCAGTCTTCCAAAATGTGGTGATCAATAAGCAAAGGCTCCTTTGAGAGAAGCAAATTACAACAACCAGTTCGTTTGACCAACGATATATGAGCCTCGAGACTGTTTCGATGGGAGGTGAAGAAAGCCTTAATTTTCATCATCAGCTGAAAATTCGATGTTGGGGAAGACCACTTACAGTGTGCCCGGCCTTTGGAATAGTCATGACGAGAATAGTGTGTCGTAGATCAAAGTGTTCCAAGTAACAGAAGACGCGGGACTTATCAGTCCCAAGCGCTTGTTTGAACCAGTGAGCGTAGCGATATCCTAATCCCAATTTACTTACATTAGAAATGCACCGATGCTGTGCAACGTACTTAAAACCCAAAGTTATAAACTCTCTTTTAATAGTGCTGACTCCACACAGTCTTTCATACACACCCTTGCATGACAAGAAGTGATCATGATGTGACTGAGCTTGTAAACTTGTTTACCCATGTGGATTGGATTGTGATATGTCAAACACATTCTGCTTTGAGTGAGAATGCAACGCTAGGCATTCTTTGATGAGCGTGGTGTGAAAAACCACAAAAATATTCCCGGACAGTTAACACGCAAGTGGCGGATTTAACGTTTAACAGGGATGGTGTTGTACATACTTGTGGAGAAGCAGCGGGTAAGGAAAATAGTACTAGGGAGCTAGCAAGGGTTTTGCTTAAAGCCACTACAACAAGTAGTTGTGGGGTAATCCTGAGGCCAGGCAATTTCGTTGGCTGCTCAAGGCCATGTCCAACATGATCCAACATTATCCAATATATAGGGCGTAGGGCGTTTTATACTGTAAGCCTGACTCCCCAGTGAATTCCACCATTTTACCATCAGTGAAAGCACCTTCAGTTACAGCAGTCCTTCTCGAGTTGTGACCTGTTGAAGGAATTTGCCTGATTCAACATGCCGACCGTGACTCTCCCTTCCAAGCCAGACGCACCATTCGCGTATGAGCTCTTCCAAGGAGATGTGGCAAGCAGTCTCCTTATCGTCTGCGTTAATGGCCTTGGACTCGCATAGGGCTTTTGGAAACCGACTATTGAACTCATTCAGCAGTCGAATCTCTCTCCGAAGCCATGGATAATCACGTACAGCCGCTATGAGCAGGGGGATTCTCAGGGAGACTCCCGCGAAAGCTGGCCGGACAAAGAGCCCGGCCACGCGCGCAAACTGGACGATGTCACTGACGATCTCCACGAGTTGATTCAAACTTTATCCCCCGATCGTTGCTCACCCATTGTCTTTGTAAACAACAGCATAGGCGCGCACGTCGCGCGAAGATATGCTGCTAGGTAATAGACGACATGTATCTTCTTGTTGCTAGCGTCGCGACTAACGACTCGCGTCTGAGTTAGATATCCTACAATTGTTGAAGGAATCCTGTTCCTTGACTCTAATCCTGAAAACACTGACTACGCGAATATCTGGCCGAATCCGAAGGATCCGTCCTTTAATCTAGAGCAGACGGCTCCCCCCCGGCATCTCGCTCGATTGTACGAAGCCGCCTATACCAAGATGACAACGATATTTGAATCAGGTGCAAAGTACAACGAGGGATTTGACAGACGCGAGATCAAAAACATGCTGCCCGACCCATCACAGCGAAAGCTTAAGGGATCGAAGACTTCGGATAAAGTCCTCGGGAAACCGTCGTTGGTCATGAGCTCGAACAATACTGAAAGGAGGAATGGGCGATTGCTGAAGGTTCCTTTGGGCATGGCTGCGATGTATACTCAACAGCAAGTGAACAATTGTTCCTCAATTAAGCATTTCACTAAGAAGAAACTGTATGTGGGAGAAGTACAACGAGGGACTCTATCGGCTCACTGAACCAGACAGGGCGAAGGGGCCACTTATCGCACCAAAGTGTGGACACTTTGTCTGAAAAGACAACCCATATTTTGTTGATGAGCAGCTAGAAGACCTTATCAAGAAGGTTGAAAGTTCGCACTGACTACGTGTAAAGCCTTGAGGGCTTCCACGTTGGCACTCTAGCTAATATAGGAGTAGAACTCTCTCTCTATAGCTTGTGCAACATACCAGTTCCACGGTAACATAAACTTTGTGAAGATTATTGTCACTAGGGAACAGCCATAGCTCCTTCCTTAAGATGAGGCCCAAGGAAAATCCTCTTCGCTAAAAGGTGGAGGAGGTAGCATCGCAACCCCTATCTACC